>NC_090733.1:160442272-160487602 GCF_036898095.1 Palaemon carinicauda | reverse complement strand
ATTTGCATTTCCGATTATTATCCTTAAGCGGACATTTCTAAAGGACAAGGAAAAAATACTGTGCATTCTTTTATCTCATGAAACCGAGAAGAGTTTTCAGGAGACAGAAATATATGCTTCCGAACATTTATATTGACTGTACATATGTGTATATATATGTGTGTATATACAACATACACAAGGCAGAGAAGACGATGGATTAGAGAGCTAAGAAAATTTACGGATATAGGCTGGCTTACAAAGACCATAAGCAGACTGGAGTGGAAGGACTTGTCTGATGCCTTTGTCCTGCAGTCGATTGGTTACAGCTGGTGATACACACACACACACACACACACACACACACATATATATATATATATATATATATATATATATATATATATATATATATATATATATATATATATATATACACATGTATATATAATGTGTGTGCTTATCCCATAATTTTGGCTGGTTTTGTTTTTGATGTTGTTGATAGTTTATTATATGACATGTCTGTTTTGACGTTGTTTCTTATTTTAGAATGATTTATTGTTAATTTGTTCTCTTCATTTATTTATTTCCTTATTTCCTTTCCTCACTGGGCTATTTTTCCCTGTTGGAGCCCCTGGGCTTATAGCATCTTGCTTTTCCAACTAGGGTTGTAGCTTGGATAGTAATAATAATAATAATAATAATGTCTAATACAAGCTGTGGGATATCCCATACTAGTCGCATTATGAAGTAAAAACTGAGGTTGAAAAAGCGGGATTTGTTTGGAGAAGAAGGCCACAAAGGGGTGTTGCAAATGTCCATTAGGGATCAACCTTCCTACGAGGGCAGAGTCTTGGGATAAGGCTGTTAAAAAAAAAAAAAAAAGCTCTCGTACCACTACGAATGAGACGCGGCAGATTGGATGAAATGAAGCGAGTAAAAAAAATGTCCGGTAAATAGAGGATTAATATTTTCGAAAAAGACAAAGCTTAAATGTGTTGTTTATGAATGGTGGAACACTCGTCTCACGTTCTGTTTGTCGGATAGGTGTTTTTTAGACCTAGAGAGATACCAAGACTTAGCAAACGTGAGCAGTGTGCTATAACCCACGTCAATGTCATCTACATAGCATGCCTACCTCTTAAAAGGCGCTTGTCAAGTGGCCTTAAATAAATCGGCTTTATACCAGTACAGGTCCTTGTTCTAAGTTGGCTTCACTTTTTGTTTATTATGATATTGGCTAATTAAATAATGTTATAGTAAGCTTGTAAGTGGCCGAGGGGCAACCCGCTCTGTCCGCTGATTGGTGGAAACTAGTGGTGGATTTTCTTTGCAAAGATAGAACTTCACGAAAAGTTTTTCAATGAATATGACTAAAATTTTACCTTTAAATTAGAATTGTATATCTAAAATGAACATGAAATATCGTAACATTATTTCTTCTTCTATGTCTGCATCTTTTCCTAGACAAAGAAGAAGAAATAATGTTATGATATTTCATATTTATTTTAGATATACAATATTAATCTAAAGGTAAAATTTGAGTCATATTCATTGAAAAACTTTTCCTGAAGTTCTATTCGTGCAAAGTAAATCCACCATGATATTTCATGTTCATTTTAGATATACAATATTAATCTAAAGGTAAAATTTGAGTCATATTCATTGAAAAACTTTTCCTGAAGTTCTATTCGTGCAAAGTAAATCCACCATGATATTTCATGTTCATTTTAGATATACAATATTAATCTAAAGGTAAAATTTGAGTCATATTCATTGAAAAACTTTTCCTGAAGTTCTATTCGTGCAAAGTAAATCCACCATGATATTTCATATTTATTTTAGATATACAATATTAATCTAAAGGTAAAATTTGAGTCATATTCATTGAAAAACTTTTCCTGAAGTTCTATTCGTGCAAAGTAAATCCACCATGATATTTCATATTTATTTTAGATGTACAATATTAATCTAAAGGTAAAATTTTAGTCATATTCATTGAAAAACTTTTCCTGACGTTCTATTCGTGCAAAGTAAATCCACCATGATATTTCATGTTTATTTTAGATATACAATTTTAATCTAAAGGTAAAATTTGAGTCATATTCATTGAAAAACTTTTCCTGAAGTTCTATTCGTGCAAAGTAAATCCACCACAACTTTCCACCAATCAGCAGACAGAGCGGGTTGCCCCTCGGCCAATCACAAGACAGGATTCGACTGTAGAGGGCAGACCGGGAGGGGAAGGGTGATGAGCAGGGTTGCCATTCGTACGATAATTATCGTACATGTACGATTATTTCGTGTCCGGTACGATGTACGATACATACCTTGGGTATATACAATGTATGTGTGTGTGTTTGATTAAGCCATTATACTAAAATACCTTGAAATAAGCTATATATGTTACTCCTTAATAATCTTGTTCAAAGTGTTTACGGTAATTTAGGTTGAAAAAACGATAATTTTAAGGTTCATGTATGATAATCCAGTGGAAATAATCTGGTAACCCTGGTGATGGTTGCCAGATTGGCCTTTTTTCAGGCCAAAAAATCTCAAATTTGGCCTTTTTAAATAATTGGTTGGGGTTTAGTAATATCATGAAAAAGGTGGGCTTAAATACTATATTTTTGGCCTTTTTCTAATAATAGGTAGGCCTTTTACAGCTACAGTTGATTTGAAGTTGGTCTTTTCTCATTTAGGAAACCTGGTAACACTGGTGGTGAGCACTGTAGTGACTCAGTCGTCCGTTGATTGTTGTCAGTGGTGAACGTTAATTTAGCGTTTAGCTTTTCGCGTTGGATTACCTATTTTGCGTTGGATTACCTATTTTGCGTCTAACATGGGGCATCCCCATATCCCTCGAGCCTCGGCAACATTAATGTGATCTCTCCGGCTAAATTAAGGTAATGGGGTTTCTTTTGTTATATAGGGTGTATGTATGATAGCGGCCACCTGTATGTATTATTATGTCTACCTTAGAGTATGGCAGTGTAAGGGGGGTGGGGGGCATAGGAGATGCAGTGCACTTCCCCCCCCCCCCTTAGGTAAGTAGGTAAGGCCATGGTTTGTGAGTTAGGTTAGGGGGGGGGGGAAGTTTAGGTTAGTTGATGTCCATCTTTAATGCAATGCTTGCATATGGTCAAACCGGAGCGTGTGATTGCAAATCGGTTGTATGAAAGCTCACCCATGTCGGTGGCGCCGTAGGAAACCGGATAAGTGTAATAGGGGCTTAACACGGTGAAGTTCACTTGTGAGTTCTTCCGTGATGAAAGTAAACATAATCGGCTAACCACCCAGTACGCCAAATGAAACAAGCTATTTCAGCTCTCCAAGCAATTCTCATATTGCTGGTTATGAAAGATACCAATGATATAACTTGGATCTCTTGACTGACAATGTTAATTTCTACTTTTAATGTCGTTCTTAGTTTAGGATGAAAGGTGGAAAGAATATTGCTGGCCTTGAATAACGGAAGAAAAGCAAACAGCCGCATACATAATATTTCATTACCGAAACAATAGTATGTTATAAATCACGTAAAATTGGCCAATGAAAAAGAAAATAGGACGTATATAACATGCAATTATTCGCATTATTCAACAATGCTTGTAAAGATTTTGATCAAAGATATGACTCATAGAATTAAATATCGAAAATAGAGAAAAAGCCAGTTCAGCCTTTTCTTCTGTGGTATGAGACTCTGTTGTAAGTGAAACTTTCAGACTCAATTTTGCTTGGACGCTCCAGTTCAATTCTCATTTTACTATTTTGGTATATCTATTGTTATTTCATACACTTACGCAAAACAAAGTATGTGAGCAAAGAAAGAATAGGCTACGTTCGTTTGTATGAGTTGCCTTTTTGTTTTGAAAGCTAAACCCAATGAAACAAGGCGAATGAGGTAAGCTATGTGACAACTGGCTGCAACAGAAAATGTACCGTCAGATAGCTCACCAATATTGCTGCACCGATATTTATATAGTAAAAGACTTCAATCATTTTTAGTGGTTTGACGAAGATTCATCTTGTCAATAATGGTATTTTCTTTCAATTTCCAGTTTATACTGTATATGCCGACATTCATTCACCCCAATATTCTCTCTTCCTCAAATGTGTTAAAATTATATTTATTCAACTGCTTGTTTATGCCAATTTAGTCGTATAATGTAATATTTTTGTTGGTTATATATATATATATATATATATATATATATATATATATATATATATATATATATATATATATATATATATATATGGATCAAAGGCATTCTATGGAAAATCCCATTTTGTTCATGCAGTAAATTTTACTGGTTAATGCATTCATTATAACTCATACATTATTTAAACTCGTGTGCCATTTGTTTATAATACAGGGATAAGGGGACTATATTTCAAAATGAAAGATAGTACCTTTATAAAGCCATTAACAATTATTCTTTCGTATTAGGCCTACTCGTCTTTACTGATTCAGTACTTGTACGTTAGGGTTTTTAATTCAGAATAGAAACTTTTTCGTATTTTTAGGATTAGAAAAAGATAGGTTCACATAGGTCTATTACACATACTGCTCTCTCTCTCTCTCTCTCTCTCTCTCTCTCTCTCTCTCTCTCTCTCTCTCTCTCTCTCTCTCTCTCTCTGCCATTTATTTCTTGTTCATGATTATTTTCGCATTTTATACAGGTTTCTCCGTATTCCTGTATTCCTTCTATCTTTTCTTTACCCCTTTAACCGTTTTTAATTTGGGAATTACTTTATACCTTTCATCGCTAACGTTTCCTGGTTATTAAGTGGAATTAAACAGTCAGTGCATTTATGTACTGAACATTACTCAGCCTCATTCAATGTCACTATGTTTAAACGGTTTATGTTTAAAATGAGTTTTCTTTTGTGAGTTCTCACGAGCTAAATTTCTTTTGAAATAACCTAGAAAGTTATCGCTCAGCAGGAGACTGTTAGTACACTGCAGTTGCTCCCTCTATAAAAAAAAAGTTCAGCTAGACTGTAGAAACAATCTAGTTGTATCCTCATTTCGAAATTAAGCCATAGAAAACTGTATACTATCCAATTGCTTCTTTTTAAAACTATTCAACCAAGGACTGCAGGATTGATTTCCAAATGCTCTGTTTCCCTAGTCCAGTATATAATTTCATATAAACCTATATTAAATGGAAAAATAAAAGAGCGTGGTTTGAAAATTATCATTGAAACAAGGATTCTGCAAAATATTTGGAATGTTCTGGCAGATTCAGATTAAACGCTAGAATCTTTCTAGCTAGGCCGTTGAAAGAAGGAATAGGCCTATGTACCGTTTGTTCTAGTAGTCTGGTTGAATTGTAGAAAGGTAACAACTTCAGATTGCCCCAACAATCTGATTGAACTGTTTAAGGAGGAGCTCTCATTTGTACTCGCAGTATTTAGCTGAACTGTTGATAAAAGAACCAGATGCAGAATGTTACAATCTTCAATAACTGTTAAACGACGACACAGCTATAGATTGTTATCAGTGTCCCTTGCTGAACTTTGAACGGTTAGCAGTAGAATATTGTACCAACCGTGTGTCACACAATTGTACATAATTCCTTTTGTATATAATATGCTTGTATCTTCGCTCTTCCCTCGCACTCAAACGAACATGAAAATTCATGTCTGCTGTTTTGCTCTGAACATTGTCTGTCTCTCGAACATGTTATGTCCTGTTGCCTTGAGGTTTTGTATATGAAGAAGAGTGTTCCTTAATATATAACTCAGTCGTTTCCAATCAGCCTTTGAGTTCACAATCTCCTCTCTCGGCCCGTCACAATATCATAGAATTCTTGCTAAGCTGTTGATGGTGCAACTTCATATTGTACTTAAAACCTAGAAGTGGTTTCCTATTGGAAACTTCTCTGTCTCGCAATGTGAGTCTGGAGTTCGAGCCCCTCTCAAGCCCAATAGTTTCTTGCAGTATCTGCAACCTTATCATCCTAGTGAGTTAGGGATGGGGTATTCTGAGGGGAACCTATAGGTTTACCTGTCAAGTCACTAGGAGCAGTTGTTTGGCCCTCCCTGGTCCTAACTTGGGTAGAGAGGCGCTGCTCGTGTATATACGGTCGGTCTTAGGACACTGTCCTTACCTTTGCTGATCATGGGTGACCTTTAAAGTTTAGATTGTTTTTACAGCCTGTGGCTGAACTCTGGAAAGGGAGCCCTTGGTAAAACTTGTTTAAGAGAGGAACTGCTATTTTTTACTGGCAACATCTAACTAAACTGTTGACAAGGAAGCAAAGTCGGATTATTCATGTAAAAAAACTGTTAATGAGGGTTCTAGTGTATCCTGTAGTAGGGATGTAAGAATGTTACCACGTTCTGCGCGTCGGAAAAAGCAGTGAAAAGGACAGCTGCTGTCTTGCTGTTTAGCAAATGACTAATTCCACTGCCTATATATAACTGTGGAAACTGCAGTCTTGCAGTTGGACTAATTAGTCAAAGATTAGGCTCATTGCCAAGACCTTGGTTGGTGACTGCAAGGGCATGCAATCGTAAAATCCTGTGCCATTTGTGTGCATCAGGCAGCCGACCCCTTAACGTAAGGATAACAGTGGGAAAGAAAAAATTACAGGTTATCAATAGCTTTTTTTTTTTTATTATTAAACTATTGGAAAAGAGAGCATTTGTAAATTTATCTTGCAGTCCTGGGTTGAACTGTTAAAAAAAAAAAAACAATTGGATAGTTTCCCAGTGTTCTATGGCTCAATTTTTAAATGAGCAGGCAGCTAGATAGTTTCTACTGTCTCATGTTGAACTTTTGAAAGAGGAAGCTTCTGCTGAGTGTACCATCAGTCTCCCAATAAACTGTTGAAAGATGGATTTTTCATTGTGCCAGTGTCTTCTATCTAATTTAAAGAGCGACTTCTCATAGCACCATCACCTTTTAGCTAAACTTTTGAAAGAGTAAGCAACTTCACAATGCACAAGCAGCGAAGTATCCAACTATTGTTTTACCTGGTTCTGGTTAAACTGTTGAAAGAGGAACTGTATTTCCCAGACTTGCTAAGAAATAAAACAATGGGAAATATTCCTATAAGAGGAAGCAACTGTATTGTGCTAGCAGTTTTTGGCTAAACTGTTATGAGAGAAAGCAAGTACAGAATGTTCTTGTAACTCGCTGATGGGTCGACCTTTAATACAGAAAGCATTGCTGATTGTCTATACAGCATTTTATGTAACTGCTAGAAAAGGAACCACATTGCATCAACTATGGTGCATGGGCAAATTATTGGACATGAAACTAAACTTAAAGTATGATTGTAAGTAGGTTAAGGAGTGGCTCCTCAATATTCAGATCTCTGCATTGATAATGCTTCATAACTATATGCAACTCCTTTAAAACCTCAAATATGATTCTTGATTGCAAATATACTTTTGAGAAATACGTTCTATTCTTTACTTCTTTAATTGCTCAAAGAATTGTCTTTTTGAGAAAGTCTTGAGATTTTCAGTGATCAATCTATTTTGAAGAAATATTTTAAGTATTGTTCTCCTGTCTGATCATCAGCTGCTGATTCTCATCTTAATTTGTTGGACAAAAACTTCTGATCTATTAAATTTCTTATGCCTGTTCAGTTCTTTATGCATGTTACATAAGATTTTTCATAGTTCTGACCTTCCTTTGCATTCAGATCTTCCCAGACTGTACCTTCCTAAACATAGTCCTAGATATGCAGGTAGTTCTAAGAGTCTTGCTTTCTCAATCATAAGGCTCCATACTACATAGTATTACAGAAGTTTTATTCCATCTGTAACCAGATCGTAGAATGATCTTCCTAACTGGTCTGTGTTGAATCGGTGGAACTTCTGAATTCAAACTTGCAGTGAATTTTTTTGTGTTAATAGGCTGACACCAGTCTCTCTTCATAGTTTATATTGTGTATGACATTTTAACGTTGTTACTGATCTTGAAATATTTTATATTTTATATTCTTTTCACATAGTTTATTTCCTTATTTTCTTTTCTCATTGGGTTATTTTTCTCTGTTGGAGCCCTTAGGCATATAGGATTCTGCTTTTCCAACTAGGGTTGTAGCTTAGCTACTACTACTACTACTACTACTACTACTACTAATACTACTACTACAACTACAGTAAGACCACGACATACGAGTGTCCCAAGATACGAGGAAAGTTTCGAGCAAATTTGTGTCCCGAGATATGAGAAACATTTGAGATATGAGGATACGAAACGGTTACCCATGCAGCCGCTAGGTGGCCGAGTGTGCGAAAGGCTGCATTTGAGGACAGCATCGCTCGCTCTTTCCCGTCAGATCTCCATCCCGTAAATTTATCTCCGAGCATTGGCCATAGCGTTTGCATTTTTTACGTGTTTTTTTGCGTTAATCAGTACATAATTAAGTGAATAAGCAATGGGTCCAAAGTAAGTGAGTGAAAACAAGGGTATTGAAAAGAAAAAGCATATGATGACAATTGAGATAAAGCATGAAATAATCGAAAAAAAACATGAGTGGTGTACCAGTGACTGAGCTGGCTCACCAATATGAGAGAAGTACATTAACAATATGTACCTTCCTCAAGTAGAAGGATGCTATAAAGAGCACCAAGCTTTCCAAAGGACTAACCATCCTTTCCAAGCTGTGTAGTGATATTCATGACGAGATGGAGAGGCTTCTTTTGATATGGATAAAAGAGAAACAGTTGGCGGGAGATTGCATGATCATCTGTGAAAAGGCCAGCAGAATCTACGATGACTTGAAAGGAAAGCAAGCAGCTGAGAGAGGGGAGACTTCGATGCCAGCGGAAACCTTCAAAGCCAGTCGTGGCTGGTTGGATAATTTCAAAAAACGGACTGGGATACACTTGTTTGTGAGGCACGGGGAAGCAGCAAGTTCTGACTCGAAAGACGCGGTGGATTACGTCAAAACCTTTGCCTCAGTTATCACAGAACAAGAATACATCCCCCAACAAGTGTTCAGCTGCGATGAAACTGGCCTTCCCTGGAAGAAGATGCCCAGGAGGACATTCATCACGGTAGAGAAGAGACTACCGGGCCATAAACCCATGAAGGACTGGTTAACTCTAGCCTTGTGTGCCAATGCCAGCGGTGACTGTAAGATCAAGCCACTGCTGATGTACCACTCGGAAAACCCACGTGCTTTCAAGAGCCAAAGGATCTTGAAAAAAAAAACTGCAAGTGATGTGGCGCGCTTGGGGTACGCGGCATTTCTTCACAGAATGGGTTAATCTGTGCTTCTGTCTGGCAGTCAAAAAATATTTGGCCAAGAAAAACCTGCCAATGAAATGTTTCCTGGTCCTCGACAATGCCCCTGATCACCCTCCTGGTCTGAATTTCTTGATGAGTACAGGTTCATCAAGGTCCTGTATCTCCTGCCCAACACCATGCCACTCCAGCCCATGGACCAATAAGTAATTTCCAACTTTAAACAACTGTACACGAAGAATTTGTTCAAGAAATGCTTCGATGTCACAGATAACACAAATCTCACCCTTCGTGAATTTTGGAAGGAACATTTCAGTATCGTCCATTGCTTAAAAATTATTGACGATGCATGGCTGGGTGTCACACAAAGAACTCTTAATTCAGCATGAAAGAGATTGTGGCCACTTCCGTCACCGAGAGAGACTTTGAAGGGTTCGATACACCAAACCCTGATGAACCCGAACCTGTTGTGGTGGATGAAATCATGTCTCTTGGAAAGTCCATGGGACTGGAGGTAGATGAGGCAGACGTGAACGACCTTGTTGAGGAGCATCAAGAAGAGCTCATGACACTGGAATTGATCGAGCTGCAGAAGATGCAACTTTCGGAGGTGTTGCAGAAGCTCAGTAGCGAGGAGGAGGTGGAAGAGGAGGACCGCCTTTCTACGAAGGAAATCAGAGACATGTTAGCAAAGTAGCAGGAGTTTTCTGATTTAATGGAAAAGAGGCACCCGGATAAGATGGTGTGTGGTCGTGCGTTAGCCTTTTAGGACGACACTTGTGTACGTCATTTCCATAACATTTTGAAGGGGAGACAAAGGCCAGAAAAAAAGTGAAGGTGAAAGCTACCCGAAAAGCGAGGCAAAAAGAGCTAAGCCGGAAGAAGAAGAAAAGTAAAAAAATGAAAATGAAAACAAAATTAGAATTAAGTTTAGTGTAATGTAAGATTAACATTTATTTTTAAGTGTGTGTACAGTAAGCTAATTTCATTTAAGCTAAATTTAAAGTTTAAGTTATGTTACGTAGTGTTACAAAAGTGTAGCGTACTGAACGTGTTGCCATCAAGTCTCTCTCCTCCCCTTTCTCTCTCCCTCCTCCTCCGCACACACTGCCGTTAGCCGCTACCATCTGTCTCGAAGGTAATCATTCTATCAGCGTGCCTTTTTCCCATTTGTATGGGGTAACATGGTTGCTTGAAGGTAAGAACGCCATAGTAATGTCACATTTTATTGCAGATCATAACTAGTACATAGCTATTTGTTATTTTGTGAGCGTTGGTTGTGAATTACAACAATTAAAAACACGTTTTCCACTGTAATATACTGTTTTTAGTTTTTTTTCAGAGGGTGGGAACAGATAAATTTTTTTTTAGTTATTTTATATGGGAAAAATGGATCCGAGATACGAGCGAATTGACATAAGAGCTCAGATCCCAGAACGTATTAAGCTCGTGTCTGAAGGTTCTACTATTATTACTACTACTACTACAATATGAAAAGTAACGGGCCAAGAACTCTACTCGGAGGAATATCAGATATCAAATTACTATATTACTATGAGATGTAACCAGAGTTGGATCCAATGTAGTACTATCTGGCCAGTCAAAGGAGCCAGTAACACTAGCGGTAGTATCTCAATGGGTGGTTGGTGTCTATGACAACTGATACCTATAATTTAGACCATTCATTGCACCCAGATCTCAGATTGTACCATTCTGTACAATATGCAGCAAGAGTGGTCTTCACTTTTTTTATATTTTGGTACCGGACAAGAGTTGTTCTTAAGTTGCCACTTAGTATTAAATCTTTATATTTCACTTTGTAAACATGTATGAGAGCAAGTTGTTCACTTATGTAGAATCTTATGATTGAAATGTTAGATCATGAAAATAAACATTTCATTCTAAAATAATATTTCAGGAAAAAGTGTTTCTGTAGCAAGAATATGTTATCTGTGATTCCCCTGAGACTAGTTGTGTAACTATGTCGGGATCACGGTCCAGATATACCAGGTCAGCCAGACAGCGTACCGATTTTAAGCCTCTTTTGCGCACCTACGTCATCTGAAGGGGCTTAGTGTTGGCGAGACCCATTAAGAACGTAGATTTATCACACCGTCAATGTAAATAAAACAACATTTTACCTTTGGAATATATTTTATTAAGTTACAACTTTCATTTTTTTTTCTTAGGGCCTCCCTGCATGGTTGTCCTTGAGGTTTTCTATACTTTATCAAATTATTAAGATATCGCATTCGAAAACATACCGATATCTTAACAAAAAAAGCAATAACATCGTCAGGAACTTCAATACCAGACTGTTTTAATTCTAAATAAAGCTTTTTAAAAAAAAATTTCCCTCCATGAGAGCTTTCTCGTGTACAGCATTAAAAAACTCCCGCATTATTAACAACTGTGAAAAAAAACTGACTAGAAGGTGCATGTAATTCCCCCCGATTAACACATGCTATCCAAGTATCATTCCTTATCACTTCAGTCTTATTTCCTAACTCAGGATATTTTACACAAAATTTCTTTACAATATATCCACCAATGTATTTAAGAGCTTTTTCCTCAATTACTCCCCCAATATCTTTTTTTATTTCTTTATTTGCTCTCAAATTACTCCCCCAATATCTTCATTTCTTTATTTGCTCTCAAAAGGTCTTCTTCCTCGTCTAAAGAATCTTTCTCTAAATAAAAATCTAAATTTCTGAATATCTGCGTTGTTAGGCATATTTCTAACGCTAAGTCCCTTTCTTTCGTGATAGATTCATCGTCTTTGGCTGATTCATGAGATTTTTCAACGGTGGTGATATTACACTTTTCACTTAATGCTTTAATTTCCTTTCCTAGTAACATTTTCTTTTTAGCCGAAATTTAAAGTTCACAGCATGAGGATGATCATAGTGCCCATCCATTTGCCTTATACTACCAAAGAAATGGTCAAGGCAATCTTGATTTAGTGTTTGTGTAAGTAGGTAGTCAATTTCTAGGACTTTCAATACCTAGTAACCTAGACTTCATGTCATCTTTGTAATCGCCTGGTTTAAAATGAATCGAGCAAAAAGTAGCATCCACAACGTTAATTATGTCTGCACGGCAACATGTATGTATCCACTGGTCTATGTATGGTTTTTCTTTTGGAAAGCGATGGTATTTTATGTTTGAGCTTTTAGTTTTATCATGTCTATTATAACAGCCAAATACTGTGCAGTTACTTGACATTATTAGTGACGGAATGAATGAATGAATAAAATTATAATGGACAGACCGTCTCCTATTGTTTATGTTACCTCTATAGGTAGATAACTAAGACAACGGTCCTTTGTTTTGTTTACCCACGTGTGTGAGACGGGGAAGCTTGACGTCACAGTATGGGTGATTCACAGCTTAAGCTGCGCGTTGGCTGACCTGGTATATATAGACCTTGGTCGGGATAGAGTGAAACTGGGAAAGAGGATCTCGCAATGGAGAAAAATTTAAGCAGAGTATCGTCTAATAATAAAAAATAATGAATTTCAGGTATGAATTAAAAGTTAAAACTTATTCTCGCTCATGTTGATTTATGTGTAAAGCAAATGTTTGTTAGGATCAAGATTTTGAAGCTTAGAAGAAATTGTTACAAGTCATAGCTCAGCCTCAGGCTATAGCCAACACCAAGGAGGGTTGGCCAATACTACCTATATAGGTCTAGTCTTACGAGGGTTTTTTCAGCTTGAAGAAATAAATAAATAAAATCAGTAAATAAGCATGTTGGTGAGTGATATTACCTATTAGAAATTCATTTGATTCTCCTTTTTTATTATTTTACTTTTACTTTATGAACGGGAGACTATAATCACGTCGAACATAATCAGCCACTCCTATTGTAGGTCGATTCTGAAGAGTGCCAACGACAACGTGTTTTAAATAGTAATAGTAATAGCAATTAGAAAGAGCAATCAGAGATTTTAGACATCCAAAATTTAACGGGTTATTCGTGATCCTTATACCTCTCTTTTGATGAGAATTGGTGAAAATCCGGCGAAAGGTTTTGATGTAATCTTGCCTACACAAACAAACAAAAGTTACAGATAAAATATGACCTCCTCGGTGGAGATGATAGTAATAGTATGTTACTCTGATGTCTAAGCTTATGCTATTGGCTTTATAAGATCTGTCTTGTTTAGCATTATCACCTTGATTATAACCTAAACATCAACCACTGTCTATTGTATAACATCACTTTAGAGATTTCTCAATATAACTTGCACTCCGGAAAAGGAATCACTAGCTAGTCAACTTTCTTCGTCGCAGAACTACTAATACAGTACTGTTAGTGTTAAGAATTTCAGGTATATTAACGAAGTTATCTGTCCAAATAAAATATTCGAGATAATGTTTTTTATCAGCGTTGATAACTTTTTTTTTCTTTGTTTTAACATGACGTACATTGGAGGTATGCCCGTCGAGTTGAATAAAAGTCAAATCTTTTAATGAGGGATTTTTCTTTTAGGAGTGTATTCATTTGGCTAGCAACAATACATATTTGCATAAAATATATGTAACTTATGAAGGGTGTCTATCATACCATAAAGTGGGATTTGATGAATACCTCCACAGTCTGGGTGTAATATACTTCCGTCTTTATTTTCTTTATAGACCCACAGGCTTGATAAGAATGATTTGAATGTGACGTGCGAAGTATATATGGCCCATGGGCTAGACAAGGGGAGGCAAGCTGAGCCATTTAAACAATGCATCCTTCTCAAGTTTGCCTACGAAATTCTTAGTAAATGTCAAGAGACGTATTTACTAAAACCAATAATAAACCAGGTAACAACTAATGATTGTAACGTAATAAAAAAGGTAAAGTAAATGGTCTACCCCTATAATTTATTAAGAAAAAATATGTACAATTCTTTGAAATACATAGATGTATGCGAAAAATGAAATACACAAACTCCAGGAAAATAAATAGACTAAATATAATCTCATCTTATAAAGGTCATCGCTATTTTCTTGATATAAAATACGTAGGCAAACTATGTAATGTGATAACCTCATTGGGGAGAGAGAGAGAGAGAGAGAGAGAGAGAGAGAGAGAGAGAGAGAGAGAGAGAGAGAGAGAGAGAGAGAGAGAGAGAAAAAAAATATTTTTGATATTTGTGAGCCAAAGTTTTCTAGGATATTTATTCCTTCTGGGAATACAGTCAATCAGTTTATTGGTTTATTGCAAATATTTTCCCCACACATAGACTCCTGGAACAACAATTCTTTTGGCTTAATGATGTCCTCTTTACTATTGATAAAAATGGATGCTCAGTTATAAAGTTAGTTAACTGTTCCTTGTTTTCTACGGTTGTGCAGTGGACCTACCACTCTAGGAGCGGTTTTCAGTCCCCCATTGCATGGTTTTACCCATCTGTACTGTACACAATTTCTTGTTGATGTTAAGACAATTGGCTATGTCTTTCTTTCGAAATTCTTGCAAAATACAGCTTAACTATAGCTCACGGAGTTGGGGGTTGGTGTTTCCAGTCCCATTTGGGTAGCTTCAACCTTGTTTTTAAGATTACTGGACGTTGTGAGTGTCCCTGTGACACTGAAATTGGATATCTGGGCAAATCACGCCCATAGCTACCTCTCTGATACGTTCATTATGTTAAATATATTACTATTGCCTTATTCCTTATTCTATGTTTGGGTTCCCCCAAGTCCCTCAGTGTGAGGGACCTCGTATATCCACCAGAGAGTTGCGTATGCATCTTCCGGTGTATTTTGCATCTTCCAGTCTTGGATGGTCTTGGATGCATCTTAGGTATTTATCGAGCTTATTCTTAAACACATCTACGCTCACTCCTGATGTTTCTTAGATGAGCTGGGAGCGCATTGAATAGTCGCTGCATTATTGATGCTGGTGCGTAGTGGATTAATGTCCTGTGCGCCTTCCTTAGTTTTCCTGGCATATTTTTTGGCACTATTAATCTACCTCGGCTTGCTCTTTCTGATATTTTTAGCTCTATGATGTTTTCAGTAATTCCTTCTATTTGCTTCCATGCTTGTATTATCATGGTGGCTAAAAAGTCAAATTTATCAAGTGTCACGTCTTTTCATTTTTACCATAAATTAATGCAGGTGTTTTTTTTTTTTTTTTTTTTTTAGTAATAATCCAGCTTATATTTTGATAAAAATGTAGAATTAAGGCTTTAAAACTATGCACAGTGAACAGTAACTTTTATGAGCAAATTTGCAAAATTTCTCTTTAGTGAAACAGAGGGTTTTTAGAAATGTAAAGGCAAGAGTTGCCAGTTAGCAACTTTCGAACGAAAATCACTGAATTCAGGTAATACGATTTTTGTCACATTGCAAAGTATTAGGTATGCAGTTAATTATTACAGCTATACCTTCTCCATCATAAGGCCCAACACTTAACAGTATTCTAGTTTTATTCATCAGTGACCATATCTGTTGGTTGAATCCGTGGAACTTCAGACGTTTATGTAAATGCTTTTATATTGAACTTGTGAAAAAGTATTTTTTATAGTTATATATGACTGATCCATTTCACTGATGCTGCTTATCTTAAAAATTTTTATATTCTTTATTCATTACTAAAAGTGTATTTGCTAGTTCCATATATCCTTTACTCACTGGGCTACTTTTCTGTTGGAGACCCTGGATTTGTAGCAGTCTGCTTTTAATCCATAGTCTACGACAGAAACAAGTAAATCGTGTCATAGAAAACGACACCAGAACATATTATGTAGAGAAAACGTTAACTTGAATTCGCTCGGTAACTATAAAAAGGTGTACCGTTTCTGAAAATTAACTTTTATAACGATTAGAATCTTTGATAAAAGGAGATTTGTCAAGTCAGGTTTGTCATAATGGCCAACGCCTAATTGACAACAAATTATATATAAAGTATTTCGTTACTTACAGATATTTTGTCGAGAAATTATCTGAAGATAAAAACCCAATAAATAATAACTTTTGATTTTAGATTTTACTCTCTTGTTACTGATAGAGTAAGAAGAATCATTTTGGCTCACTATTATCTTCTAGCCTATGTACTGTAGATTCATTACACTAACAACTCTTACTGGAATTTATTCGTATTTAATTAAACAACGAAATACTATAATTTCTTATAGTATTTTATAAATATTTAAGACAAACAACTCTTACTGGAATTTATTCGTATTTAATTAAACAACGAAATACTATGATTTCTTATAGTATTTTATAAATATTCAAGATTAACAACTCTTACTGGAATTTATTTGTGTTTAATTAAACAACGAAATACTATAATTTCTTATAGTATTTTATAGATATTTAAAATTAACAATTGTAATTTGAGGACATCGACAAATCTTTAACGAGTTTACATTTTTAATTTGTTTTAAGTGATGGAGGATACCAATCTGTTTTTATCAAAACTCTTTGTAATTAGTGCTAGATAAGAATGTTCTACTTCTATGATTTTATTTCCGACTAATTGATATTTATTCAAGTATTCACAATGTTTGACGTAGTTATACCAATCGGTTTTTTAGTATATATATATATATATATATATATATATATATATATATATATATATATATATATATATATATATATATGTATATATATATATATGCGCTTGTCCTTTTTAAAATTTAAGCCCAAAAGTCATTGCTACATTCTCTCTCTCTCTCTCTCTCTCTCTCTCTCTCTCTCTCTCTCTCTCTCTCTCTCTCTCTCTCTCTCTCTCTCACACACACACATACGGTATATAGTATATTTACGTATATATCTGTATATAACTACTTAATGTATACACACATGTACACACATTATATATATATATATATATATATATATATATATATATATATATATATATATATATATATATATATATATTATATATATATATATATATATATATATATATATATATATATATATATATATATATATATATCTTACTAAGCTGGCCTTGAATAGAGTAAATATCGTAGTTTATTGATAATTTTATTTATTTTTCATATATTGTTTTCATTTGTGCATTGAACAGATGATACCTAGCCCGCAAATGAGCCCCTCCCTTGTAGATATAAGTATTTTATGTAAATTACTTAAGACTTTCGTGGTGAATTTCATTGGACTCTTTTATTCAAGTCAACATACGTAATTTTACGTTAACTTCAAGAGTTAACTTTATATTTCACGTATGTTTGCTACGAGTCTTACATAGTCTATTTGAAAGTGTTGTAGGATTCGTGCGAGATAGGAACAAGTGTTTAGGTAATATTCTTCTTTATTTTATGAAGTATTGCGTCATGCTTGAGAGAGAATGTTCCGATACATGTGCTTTGGAAGATTCTTTACCATATGCTTCAGAAACGTCTTGAAAACCAAGATAGAGGGTGTTATCTTCTTTTTTTTTTTCGGGGTAAAAAGGTGGGCAGAGCTAGCTGGGAAAGTCGTTTCGCGGGTGCGTTAGTGCGCATCTGAGAGTTGCCTAAAAACCCCTGATTCACCTCTTGACATTTTTATCTAGTTGGAAACTCTGACGGCCTTAGGTACAGCTCCCACGCTACCAGAACTCGATCCTGGAAGATTCTGGAAGCAGTTAGATTTCATGTGTGTAAGGTGACCCAAGGTTGGGTTAGAGTCAGATAGAGATAGAGGTTGAGACAGAACTGCAGCCGGAAGATGGCCTCCTAACCCTCTCCCTCTCTTACGCTCACAACCCAATGTATTATTGAAAGTCTACATCATGTTAGTGTGTCCTCTTTTAAGTGACTCTGTGCCCCAAAGCAAATCGTATATGGAAAAGATACACAAGACTAAAAGGTTTTTGTGAATCCATTGTATTAGGGTGAGTGTTGGCATTGTATAACGTTTTTTGTAAACAGCCCTTTAGGGAAGATAGAGTTTGTTACGTGATCAGGTTATATATTATTCATTAAATGTCAAACTTGAACATTGTATTATTTAGAATTATTTCAAACTTTTGTATAATTTTCATTGCATTATTTCTTTTCTTAGGCTAAGGTTTATTCAGATGTAATAGTTCAAGTCAAGTTCTTATATAATTTTCAGATCATAACATTTTTGTCTCAATCTAAGTTTTGTTTAGATATAATATTTTTTTTGCAGTGAATTGTTTTGTTATGTAAATATTTCAAAGTGCTGTAATTTATATAGAATATATTTATTGTTGTAAAGAGTGTATTATTCCAATCATCATTATTTGAGACCAGATTCTGCTCGATTCTTGTTAAGAATCACAGTGAGTGTTAAATACATTTTGATAATACTTAAGAGTAATTACCCTGTTTAGTTTGAGTGTACTAAGAGACCTTTGGAAATTCAGTGTTTTATATATAGGCTAGCTGTCTGGAAGTTATTTAATGGTCTTAGAATTCGTGTATTAATGTTTTAAAGTGTAACAGTTTTAATGTAAAAGCAAACAAGGGAGTTTGGAATTCGAGAGGTTGATTAACTTGCAATCGTAGTATATATATTATATGTTTGGTTCCCATTCACGAGCCATAGTATAGTATATTTTTAGGGCCCAGACTTCGGGAGCCATATCATATATATATATATATATATATATACACAGTATTTTTATTATAATTCTGTTAATACTTATACAAGCATGTACACATGCGTGCACGTTTCATGCGCACGCACACACACACACACACACACATATATATATATATATATATTTGTGTGTGTGTGTGTGTGTACGCACACTTGCGCTTGCTTATTTCAAAATTGATTCTAAAAGGAATGGTTACAGATACATCAATCAATATATCATTGACACTGCATATCTCTCTCTCTCTCTCTCTCTCTCTCTCTCTCTCTCTCTCTCTCCCCACACACTCACACACACTCACACACACATATATATATATATATATATATATAACCAAGTGTAACTCGTTCACTCCAGAACAAAGGCCTCAGACAAGACCTTCCACTCCCGTGACTCTATGGTCTTTCTATGCTAGTCTATATTCGAAAAAATTGCTAATTCGTCCATCCATCGTCTTCTCTTCCTTCCCTTGCTTTTGCAATTTCTTGGACCTATTCTGTTATTTTCAATGTTCATCTATTATCTGGCGTTCTTATTATATTTCCTACCTATGTCCATTTCTTTTTCGTACACCTTGTTTAAATATCCTCTTCTTTAGTTTGTTCTCTTATCCATGTTTCACTTTTCTGTTTCTTATTGTTATTCATATCATTATTCTTTCCAGTGCTCTTTGATTTGTAACTAACGTATGTTCTAAGGCTATAGTAAGGCTCCGAGTTTCCGATGCGTAAGTTAATATTTTTAGGAACATCTGGTTAAATACTTTTCTTTATAGAGAAAGGGGCAGTTTACTTTTTATAATTTATTTTTGTTTACCTAAAGCTCTCCATCCTATGCTTATCCTTATTTTCATTTCGCACTCATGTCCTGGGGAAACTCTGTCTGTCCCAAGTTCACTGACAATCTTTAAAGGTTCATCCATAACTCTTATTTATTGCCTTTCTGCTTTTTTTTTTAATTGAACATTAACTTAGTTTTCCTTATGTTAATTTTCTATTCTATATCTTTTTTTTTTTCTATTCAAATCTTTTGTCATCTTTTGCAATTAAGCTATCTGCAAATCTAGAGTGGCTGAGGTATTCACCGTTAATTTTAATAACTACATTATCCCCTTTTAAATTCTGAAGTTCTTTAAGGCACTGTATAATTGATAACTGAGATTAAACTTACTGTGCGATAGTTTTTCAGGTCTCTCATGTCTCCTTTTGTGAACTGGTATAATACCAAAGTTTTTTTTTTTTCTTTTTTTTTTTACAAGCTGTAAGTATAGGGAATCCTTTCAGACATTTTGTATAATGTTCACTCAGTTTTACTACTATTGAAATTTCCATCTATTATTAAGATAATTGTTAGGCCATCATCTCCTTCTGTTTTGCCTCTTGTCATGCCTTTTAATGCTTTCTCTACTTTTCCTACAGATATGTTTGGTACCGCCTCAGGTGTTTCATTATAACTATCGGAAAAGTTATTTGTTATATCACTACTGCATACAATTGTATAGAAATCCTATGCAATTTCTATTACTCCATCTCTTTGGACATCTGTTGGCACCCTGTTCCAAGTCCTTTTTTTTTTTTTTTTTTTTTTTTTTTTTTTGATGCTTCTTCCTTTATTTAATGTTCCTCAGTTTTAGTCTGATTGCGTTGGGTCTTTAGTTTCTTTATTGTTTTGCATAGTTCTGCCAATTCTATTTCATCTCTCTGGGATTTTACCCTCATTACCTCGACCAACGAAGTTGGACGGACGTTATGTTTTACCCCCATTCGTTTGTGTGTTTGTTTGTGCCAATGTGTTTGTTGTGAACACCTTTCTGGCTACAATTTTAATCGTAGAGTAATGAAACTTGCAGGGATTAACTGTTATACAGAAAGCTGAAAATTATTAAATTTTGGAGGGTCAAGGTCAAAGGTCAAGGTCACGTTCAAGCAAAATGTCCAAATCACGTAATCAGCAATAAGTTTGGACATCTGTGTCACAGAGACTTCAAACTTGGTTCTTATTTGAGTGTATGAAAATCCACGCCAATTAATACATGTTAAGGTCAAGGCCGAGCAAAAGGTCGATAAGTTGGCTGCTACGGCGGAGGTCTGCGCTCTACAGAGTGTCTTTTTGTTTCCAATATTTTCCATATTAGGTTTTTGGTCATTTCTGATAGTCTTCCTTGATCTTGTTTAGGAACTTTTCCACTTATCTCTTGTGTTAATTCCAATGCTTTTTTTTTATTACTGCTCATTTCTTTACTTGCTTCCATTTCATCATGTAGCTGGGAGTACCTATTTTGCGTTGCTAAGCTCTTCAGATTTTTTTTTTATTACAGGAGTGTTTATTTTCTCTTTAAATTAGCTTTTCTCTTTCTTTACTTAGTCTAGATAAATTTGGCTTCACACCATTCTGTAGTCGCTTGACTTTAACTTGCTTATTACTATTACATCTTTAGATAAATTAACTTGTTTGCTCAAAATAAAAACTAAATTTTTTGTTTCTCCATTTGGGCTTCTCCATGTCGGTTTTTTTTTTTTTTTTTTTTTTTATAAAGTTCATGATTTTAAGATTGCTTCTTTCAACAAATTCTATAAGCATGTCACCTCTCTCATTTCTTCTGCTACTGCCAATTTAACTACTGCTGATTCTCCTCTTCTTTTGACCTCTGTTAGCATTGTAATCACCCAAAACAAATGTACTTTGAGTTTTTTTTTTTTCTTAGATATGTTCATAAAAAGTTTCTATTTCTTCCTCTGTTTGGAATGTCGTGGTTCATACGTTTGAATTATCTTCAGTTTATACTTTTTATTTAGTTTGATAATTAATCCTGCAATACTTTCACTAGTGCTGCAAAATTCCTCAATTTTACTTGCAAAATTTTCATTAATAAGAAAACATACTCCATTTCTTTGTTCCTTTATGTCCTCTGAAGCAAAGTGTATGGCCCTCTTTCAATTCTATATAAGATTCCCCAGTTTCTCTAAATTCTCTAATTTCTATTAGAGAGAGAGAGAGAGAGAGAGAGAGAGAGAGAGAGAGAGAGAGAGAGAGAGTCGGTTAATCTTAGCACCAGCCACCAGTTGAGTAATTACGACTAAAGATTTTTATGATTCGTTTAGGATTAGCCTGCCAGTTTTTTGGGTCTATCTCCAAATAGGACTCTTTCCTTTGACTCCTTACACTGCGAATAGTCTGGTACATTCCTTACAAATTTCCATATTCTCTTGCATATCTTGCAACATTAATCATGCTACGCAGTACACTCATTTAAGTGGATATCTACTGCAATTGGTTAGTTGCTGTTTACCCCCATGGTGAAGGTAGGAAAAAATCTTTTGCTATGGTAAACAACTTTTCTTAGGACATTCTGGGATCGTGCCATAACCTCTGTACCATGGCATTCCAGTGTATTAGGCTAGTTTTCTCAAACATTTTCATGTTTTTTTTTTTTTTTTTCTCAAATCATCGATTGAGTACATGACCAAGATGTTACAATTTCCATATTTTTCATCCTTATTTTGGTCTTCATTTTCAAATCCAGCAACCTATACTTTTTGGGGTTAGTAAGGCTAGAAGCATTGTTTTTCTAACTATGGATGTAACTTGGCTTATGATAATGGTATACAAATATATGTAATTACGACCATTAAATATATATATATATATATATATATATATATATATATATATATATATATATATATATATATATATATATATATATATATATATATATATATTTGGGCTCAGGCCATGTCGTCCTGATGGAAGTTCCTATTAGGTAGCTTTCTAGGGTATATTTGACTACAGTGATATTCCCAGAGAATTTTACCTTAAGGTATCCAGAATTCTAACTGCTGGAGCGAATATCCCTAAATAATCTCACAGGGATATCGCATAATATCAGAGGACGTATTCTTGACACGTCACAGCTATCTTCGCCCCGAACATTATTAACGCTTGGAGGGGGTATAGTGACAAGAATCTGAAACGAGAATGAAAAGAGAGCCGCTCATAAGGCATCTCTCCTATTCCGTTTCCAGTGTGTATCTGATGAAGGCGGTAGCGCCCTCTTTATTCCTTTTCGTGTAGCTCTACTACTCGGTGTTTTCCCTTGTGTTCTCTCGTTATTTTGGATTTATTTCAACATTTTGATGACTTCTCCGGCCTCTGCTGCCTCTAGGAAGTTGAGTATTATCTTTACTATGTATAAATGATAGCTCTTGTCGTTTTGAATTAAATCAAAAGTGATTTTAACGTAAACAAGAGCTGTTGCCTACCGGAGGCATCCTGGATGCTATCGCTCGCTCTTATGGGTCATTTAGTTAGCTGGAGCGACGTTCCCGGTTTGTTACGCTTTAATAATTTAGCTATTTAGCCCCGCTAGGAATGCTTATATTATACCGTTAGTTTTTAGCTCGGTGATTTCAACACGGGTCGAGGTACCGATCTTGTCCTTCGTGAGGCTTCGTAGCCTAGACGTCTGGCACTAGTACTTTCATGCATGATATAAGTTTTTCCGAATGTTATATTATTGAAGCTATAGGCAAATATTTTATACTTGTAAGATATTGTTGAATGCTTTTCCAAGATTGTATACGAGAGAGTTTCGGTGATTAAGGTAATCGATTCTCGTCTTACCTAGTCTAGTATTCTAGGTACAGTAGAATACTTTCGCACATCCCCGATTGTTCTTTTCTCCTTCGGAGGCTAAGTTCAATCCCTCTCCCTCTGTAAGCCTTCGGCTTAATCCTAGTGGTTCTATCTGTATAATAATTCAGGTATAACTATTTTAGGATATGTCTGTCCTGACCTGATAACCAGAGTGACTTTTTTTTTGGGGGTTAGAGCAGAACATCAGAGTTTCTCTTCTGTGGTCTGCTTCTTCCTAGCATGGAGAATGAGTCTCCTTTGCTAGGTTAGGGGCAGACACAGGAAGCTTTGCTTCCCTAGTTCATGTTGGAAGGATTCTGTAAGAGATGATTCCTTCCTCTAGCGGCCTAGCAGACTGTCCTGTGTTGTTTTTCTCGGGCTGGAGAATGAGTTTTCTCTGTTGCCCGGCGAAATAAATTCACCTTCTTTGTTCTGGTTGGGAGGAGGTTAGCAAGTATTGCCAGTCTTCCTCCCTAATAGACAACTCTCGGTTAGGATGAGCTTCCCTAACGGCTGAGTGTGTCTCCTGCTAGAACGAAGTCTATAGGACCCTTATCCCTTCCCCACCTCTTTCTTTTATTTTCTTTTGGCCACAGTCCTACTTCCGTACCTAGTATAGGTTAGGATGGAGGACAGGCTCAGCTCTCTGCCGGCTGGCACTACGTGTCGGCCGGCAGAGACCCTTAATTCTTTGCAGAGTGAACCCCAGACCTCCCTTGGTCTCCCTTCCATGTCTGCCGGTAGAGCCCGGCAGGCTATGGATTCTTTGGAAGCCTGAATGCTACATTCTCCCCTTCCATAAGTTCACTCTCTGGATGGAAGGTCGTATGGCAATGCCGCCTTATAACCTTACATCCATACTGTTTCTCTGACTATTGTGATGCACCCCTAACCCGGCTGCCGGCTTAACAGCCGACAGCCGGGCAGGTGGAGGTTCTCTGGTTCGTGGCTACTGTCGGCGGGCATGGGTTTAACCTTTGCCGGCCGGCAGTGGAAACACAGCCCGAATCTGCTGGCCACTACGATTAGCAGCCGGCAGCCGGGTATTAGTGTTTTCAGCCGACAGCTGGCAATGATTGCCGGCCGGCACCCAGTCGTGAATCAGGGGGCTGCTGCCTATTAAACTATACAGGGGTAGTTGCCGGCTGGCACGTGCAGGCGCACGCCGGCACGTACCGGCCATCTGGCACAACAGCATGCGATGTACAGTAGTTGCTATATTCGTAGTGTAGTACACACTGCATTAGAAGAAACTGCTGTACAGAGCTTGTAATAACACTAAAAGTTCTTCATCATACTTAATGTTATCTTGTACAGCCGTTTGTTGAGACCGTACAATACATAGAAAGTTAGTTCTTTCTGTATTCTTTCTATCCCGTATATTAAAACTTTATCTCAAGGTGTGAACTACACCTTAAATTTCCGTTTAGGAAATTACATAAGGTATTCTAGAATAGAATTAACCTTAGTTTTAATATCTCGGGAGGTTTCAGCAATTGACTGGACAGGAAATACATGTATGTGTCTTTCCTTCTTTCTTTTATAGCTTTTCTATATAAGCTGAATGTCTCAATATAAGTGAAAGCCTTCACTTGATACTCATGGATTTTTCTTCTCTTTACAGAAGGACCATCCGAAGTGCGGGAGTGTGTTCTGTAATGTCCGCAGTAAGAACTTCTGTGGACATCAATATTGCAGGAGGCACCCAGCATGCGCAGCCTCCAGAGGTGATCTCCACTATTGGGACCCTCAGGTTTGTACAGTTTGTTCTAACCTGATTACCGAGGCTTTTGACGACCCTAAGTCAATGGAGTCAAGGGATGCTGCCAGGGAAACGTTACGATCCTGGGTGAGGGGTTTTCAGAAAAACACCTCAGGTCCCTACCTTCCAAATGAGAATATGAGGGCCTACCTTTTCCCTAAAGCATCGGCTGATGCAATCATCCCCCAGCCTCAGGTGGAGATACCAATTGCCCAGAATATGGTAGATTCTGAAGTCTCAGCCGCCCTTCAAGACATCCAATTGGACGATAGGATGTCAGAGGTGTCGGATTCTACTGAGAAGGACCTTCTAGAAGAAGGTCAGGAGGAGGAGCTGTTCCAGGTTCCTCAAGTAGAAGAGGAAGAAATCGACAAAGTGTCGGTTACATCGGTTCCGGACCCAGAACCTATTCCGTCTACATCGTCTGCTATCCCAGATGAACTGGGAAGGACTTTCTTCCATTGTTGAGATGATCCAACAAATTCAAAGGAAGAATGATGAGAGGAAGCTGCAATGAAACTGGAGATACGTAGACTTGCAGCATCACGTGGGCCCCAGAAGCGGCTCAGCGGGAAGGATCTTCCTTTGTGCTCGGATACCAATCCTTGGAGGTATGCCGAACACATGCCAATGACAACCTGAAAGAAGTGGAATTTTGGCCCAACAAGGATTCTTATCCAGACTGCTATGTCCGTCTTAGGAAGGAGCCAGCCTCAAAGGAGGAGACGGAGCCGAAGGAGGTCATAGTTTTTGACCATAGTAAAGCTCAGACGTTACTAGCGAGCTCCATGAAAGAGAGGGGCTTCACTAACTTGAAGGTGCCTGCCTTGAGTAAGAAGATTCCCTCCTTTGTGGCCTCTCCTACCTGAGCCTTTCCCTTCTTGGAAAAGGGATATAAGGCAGCCTTAAAGGCGGTGGAGGCAGGGAAACCATGCCCCTCCTTGGAGGAGTGCAAGCCGTTATCTCTGACCTTGCCCTTGGACCAAGAAGACTGGAAGGACGTACACCTTACCTTCTCAGTCGGGAAGTTGAAAGCTGATATTGCTGAAAGCCAGTTCGGTGAGGCACTTCCAAAACTGTCGGAGGTTCTCTTGCGTAGAGAGCAAGAGACAAAGGAAAGACTTGCGGCATCGATGTCATTGCAAACGACTCTAGAAACGATGCAAGTGACCTCAAGATCCAGGACATGTTCATGGTTGTGGCCAAAACCCATCTGGCCACAGTTACGAAGGATCTCTATAGCTTTATTAAAGCTAGGAGATCCTGTAGAGAGATCGTGTTTGCCTCGGCTGCGGTGAGGCATGACCCGAGGAAACTTATCTCCTCTCGTATTTGGGGTAAAGACCTCTTTCCCAATGAAGTGGTTAAAGAGGTAGTAGACAAGGCCGCCACAGAGAATAGGAACCTTCTCAAAAAGTGGAGCTTGGATCTCAAGAGAAAGTCTTCTCTGGATGAGGGTCCCCAACCCAAGAGGAAGACAAAAAGGCCTAGGCCATCCTCTCGGCCGGCTAAACCCTACCGACAGCAACAACAACAACTTCCTGTGACTGCGGTGCCTCAGATAGTGGCACAACCTCCAACCACGTACCAGCTGGTACCTCAACAAGTGGCGACACAGTCGCCAGTTCTTAACCCAGCCTTCGAAAGGCAAACTTCTTCCTTTCGTTCGAGAGCTAGAGGAACAGCCAGAGGTTCTTCTAAATGCCCTTCAAGAGGAAGGAGATACAGTGGAGGACGCGGTCAAGGAAGCAAGGCCTCAGGTCCACAACAGCAGAAGTAAGATACTTCCAGTAGGAGGGAGATTACAGCTATTTAGGGATCGCTGGACCTTCGATCCCTGGGCCCACAGCCTAATTAAAAATGGACCAGGTTGGAGCTGGAGCAGTCCTCCACCTCAATTTCCTCAATTCTTCCAACACTCATCCCCCGTTCTGGAAGAATATGTCCGAGAACTCTTAGACAAAAGAGTAATCCGGAAGGTTAAGTCCATAAGATTCCAAGAAAGGCTGTTTTGTGTTCCAAAGAAGGACTCAGAAAAACTCTTGAGTTATTCTAGACTTGTCGCCACTCAACAAGTTTATAGTGAACTACAAGTTCAGAAGGCTCACGCTTCAGCACATAAGGACCCTGCAGCCCAGAAGGGCATATACTGTCTCTATAGACTTGTCTGACGCTTATTGGCACGTTCCAATTAATCGTCACCTCTCCTCCTACCTAGGCTTCAAGTTACATAGAAAACTTTACGCCTTCAGAGCCATGCCTTTCAGGCTAAACATAGCCCCAAGGATTTTCACGAAGCTCGTGAACGCAGCCGTCCATCAGTTACGCCTAAAGGGGGTCCAAGTAGTAGCCTACTTGGACGACTGGCTGGTGTGGGCAGCATCCAGGACAGAATGCATGCAAGCTTCTAAGATAGTGATCCAGTTCCTGGAACATCTGGGATTCAAGATCAACATCAAAAAGTCTCGTCTTTCTCCAGCTCAAAAATTTCACTGGTTGGGAATCCACTGGAATTTGGAATCACATCGGCTTTCCATTCCTAGTAAGAAGAGGTAAGAAATAGCAGGATCTGTCGAGAGACTATTGAAATCCAAACGGATATCAAGACGCGAACAGGAGAGAGTGCTGGGCTCTCCACAGTTTGCTTCAATAACAGATCCAGTGCTAAGAGCACAGCTTAAGGATGCAACAGGAGTCTGGAGAAGATACGCATCAAACGCGCGAAGAGATCCAAGTGACGTTGGCCATATTCCGTTTGGCGGAAAGGAAGAAAAGGCACCTTTCAGCAGTTCACATTCAAGGGTTCCGCAATGTGACAGCGGACGCTCTATCTAGGTTTACACCTATAGAATCAGAATAGTCCCTTGACTCAGGATCGTTCTCCTTCATCTCGAGTTAAGTCCCAGAGCTGCAGATTGACCTCTTTGCGACGAAAGACAACAAGAAAGATAGAACGTTACGTGTCCCCTTACGAGGAGCCGTCAGCGGAGGTAGTGGACGCTATGTCCCTGGACTGAAACAGATGGTCCAGTATCTATCTGTTCCCTCCGCACAACCTCCTTTTGAAGGTCCTCGATAAGCTGAGATCCTTCAAAGGGAAAGCGGCAATAGTGGCCCACAAGTGGCCAAATAGCGTGTGGTTCCCTCTGGCATTGGAACTACGACTAAAATTCGTACCGCCACCGGATCCATCCTTGTCTCATTGAATACAGAAGTCGACTGTCTTCGCTCCATCACAGAAAACATGGAACCTACATCTCATGATTTTCTCTCCTTAGCGATGAGAAAAAGATTTCGGTGTTTAAAAGTCAGTTTAGACTTTTGGAGGAAACCAGAAGACATTATGAGGTTTCAGGGAAGAAATAGCTATCCTTTGTCAAGACGAAGAAACCAAAAGAAGTCCCAACAGATTTCTATTTATCATTCTTCATTCACCTTCATGAGCAAGGCTTAGCAGCCGACACAATTCTATATTGTTCAAGCCTGCCTTGACAAATCAGATAACATATGCCTTACAGGTTGACCTTTCTTACGACGTTCTTAATGAACCAGCCCTCCAGCGCTTCCAAAGTCCCTTTGCATGGTCATTAGATATGATTCCTCATTGTGTATAAATACGAACAATGAGGAATGTGCTTGGAAGGTTTTGAATTTAAGTCATATTTCTGTTTGTACTCGCTTTGGGGGCCAGAGTTATGAAATAGTGGCTCTCTCTAGAGAGGAAGGCCACGTCCAGTTCTTGGAGGGAGAACTGAATCTATTTCCAGAACCAACGTTTCTTACCAGGAACAAGCTACCCACCAACAGGGGTCCCTAGAGAATCTGCCTTCTGAAGGAAGATGCATCTCTATGTCCAGTGGAGTGCCTAAAGGGATCAGGCGAGTTTGTCTAAAACAATTTGTCTAAAATACAATTCGTCTAAATCAATTCGTCTAGACCAATTCGTCTAAAACAATTTGTCTAAAGTACAATTTGTCTAATAACAAAATGTCTAAAATACAATTTGTCTAAAATAAAAAACTTCAGGAACTCCACACCCTTAAGTGGCAATTAGGAGGATTTGAGATCATTATTTCTAGAAAGAACTTAGAATAACTGGTTTCTTGTTTATTTTTTCTCAAAAGATACTATTTACGTTTTCGTTTTTTTAATAATAATAATAATAATAATGGGGAATGGTAGTTCAAAGTGTGAACGAGGTAAAGAAAATTATGGTAAATAAAATAAACCAAAATGAAGCAATATATTTATTAAATGCAGAATTAGATGTAGAATTACATAAAGGAAGAAATTACAGGAAAAAAAAACTAAACAGGAAGCCTAGCCTAGAATTAATAAAAATACATTCATAGAAAATTAAAATGTAGAATTTAATACATAAAAAAATTAATAAAGGTTTTATTAAAAGAATATCTTTTTAAAAAACTACTTTTATATAGTTAAAAAGAAAGATTGTGGGCAATACTACGTATGTAATCAATAATATTATTTTGATGAAAAGTTTGAACAAGACTATTTAGACGTTTTGCCGAATCTTGATAGCGCTTCCTTGGTGGTTCTGGCTCCATCCCTGCAACATATTGCTCAATTCGCACCTCATTTAAACTTTGTTCTTTTTTTAAACAGTTGATGAACTTCCATATATTAGGGGTGATGTACACCTATTTCAGTTTCGAATCCACGATGCCATGCTTCGACGGCATTGTTCGTTTTAGGAAGATTATTAAGCACTCTAGAATACATATTCCACATATCATGTGGAAAAAGAGGTGGACATCTATTAGGCCTCCCAATCCAGGTGTCTTCAAAATAATCAAGGACATCTTGTGCTTCATGGGGGATGGTGTTGTTATCACACAATGATTCAAACGCGTCTATTACGCTACCTATGGTAGCATCCTCATCTGTAGAGCAAAACTGGTTTCTGTTTCATATTTCCGTTTTAGGCCATTATTTTGTATTGCACGGAAAATACATTGGCTGAAGTGGAAAAAGCAACCATTTTGTTCTGTATTTGGAAATTCCTTCAGACACGCTTTCATCATAGCTTTCTCAAAATCGATCGTTATTGATAGTGGTGCGCACAAAGGTTCAAGCTTCTTTAACTGCTGTAAAAAATCTATATAAGTTTCTTCTGTTTTATCTGGTAATAATGCAAAAAGAAGTAGCAACGACACTTTCTGTTTTAGTCCATGAAATGTATATAACTGATGAAATAGCAAAGGTACAGTTTTAAATGTTCCGTCAGCATACCAATGACTACTTTGTGATAAACACTGTAAATTCCGTTTGGTTGCAAATATGACTATACGCTTTTCAACCGGTCCCGAGTCATACATCAGAAACTGATCACCTTTAAAAGTTATGGTTAGATCGGGTGGAAAAACGATTTCACTGGCAATCTCCTCCCACGCCTATTGACGCAAAGGGCCTCAATTAGATTTCGCTAGTCGTCTCTATTTTCAGCTTTTAATTCAATACTTCTCCAATCACAATATCCTACTACATGCTTTATAGTCCCGAGTCTTCCAACTCTTCTAGTGCCTTGTGGAGGCCAGTTTAAAGTTTGGTGAACTAATGTCTCTTAGGGAGAACAAAGAGCATCCCCAAACCATCTCCATCTACCCCTCACCATGATCTCATCCACATTTGGCGCTCGAGTGATCTCTCTTAGTTTCATTTCTAATCCTATCCTGTCATTTAACACCCAATATTCTTCTGAGGGCTTTGTTCTCAAATCTACAAAATGAGTTTCATTAATATACCAAGATTCACGACCATACAGTAACACCGATCTCACTAAACTGATATATAGCCTGATTATTGTATGTAATTTTAGGCGACCTGATTTCCAAACTTGACTTAACTTAGCCATCCTCTGATTTGCTTTTTTCAATCTTTCATTAAACTCAAATTCTAAAGCTCCTATATTAGATATCAAAGTTCCTAAATATTTAAATAATTCTACCTCATTAATCCTTTATCCTTCCAAAGATATTTCATCTTCCATTGCATATTTCGTTCTCATCATCTGTCTTTCTTCTATTTATCTCGAGCCCAACCTCATGTGATTTTTCATGCATTCTGGTAAGCAAGCTTTCCAAGCCCTGTGGTGTTCTGCAAATTAGGACAGCGTCATAAGCATACTCTAGGTCTCCTAATTTTCTGTTACCAATCCAGTCCAATCCTTCTCCACCATCCCCAACCGATCTATGCGTTACAAAATCTGTGAGGAGGATAAACAACATAGGTAACAACACATTCCCTTAGAGTACTCCACTTTTCACTGGAAATTCATTTGATAAGACGCCACTAACATTAACTTTGCATTTGCTATGCTTATGAACAGACAATTGAATTTACATATTTGAGAGGAACTCCATATGTCGCAGGACTCTCCACAAAATTTGCCAGAGCACATAATCAAAAGCTTTTTCATAGCCCACATATACCATCAAATGTGGAATTCTATATTCTACATATTGCTGTACCATATGTCTTAAATGAAAATTTGGTCAGTACAACTTCTACCTTTTCTAAATCCTGCTTGTTCATCTCTCAACTTTTCATCAATCTTTCTCTCTAGTCTCTTTAGAATGAGCATTCTATATATTTTCATGACAGCTTACGTAAGTGTGATACCTCTGTAATGATTGCAATCAGTCAGATCTTTTTTGTCATTTTCACCAGCACTCCTAGCTCCCATACATAAGGCTTTGCCTCTTCACGCCACATTCTACAAAATAATCTTGTAGGTAATCTGGGAGTCACTTCATTTTCAGGCAATATCATCTCAGCAGTTATTCCTTTGTATCCAGGGGCTTTCCATCTTTTGAGTTTTTTTTTAAGAATAGCTTCGACTTCAAACACACCTAATTCATCCATGGGCACATCAATGTCTTCATCAGTTCCAGGTATATCAACCAAATTATTCAATCGTATTTCCTATTCATGACCTCACTAAAGTGTTCAATCCAACGTTACTTTTCTTCATGTTCTTTTGTTATAACAGATCCATCTTTCTTTTTGATGGGTATATGCTTCTTTTTTCCCTTAGAGATTTCATTAATAATTCCAAGAGCAATTCCTACAACAAAGCCACTCCCTGAATTTATAGCTTTGTCAGCCTCATCTGCTTTCCTGTCTAAATATTCTCTCCAATCATTCCTGATATTTCTTTTGACTTCACTATCAGTACTGAAATACTTGCCATGCTCTGCCTTGTAATTTTCATTACTTCCTCAAAAACTTTAAGAAATCAATTTTTATCTTTGTCTTCTTTTTATAGTATCCCAAGTATCATTTGATATCCATGGTTTTCTCCTTGTAAGTGCATGTCCCAAAACTTTGTCTCTTAAAGTCTCTTAAGACTAAATCAATTCCTACATTCAGTTACAAAGATTTCTGTGCTCATCCTCTAGAAGCTTAGTTGTATCAAACTTAGGTATTCTATCTACATTTCTGTTGGGTTCTTTCAGTTTTAATATTTGTGTGGCAATGGGGAGCTGGTGATCACTACCAATAACTGCACCTCTATAGCTTGTTACATTTCCCAGAGTCCTCCTTCTGTCTTTATCAATGGCTATGTGATTTATTTGATATTTGTAATTACCACATGGTGAAGTCCTTGTATATTTGTGGATCTCCTTGTGCTGGAAAAGAGTACCTCCAATAACAAGATTGTTTGTTGAACAATAACTTATAAAATGTGCCCCATTTTCATTTGCAACTTCGCCAAGAACCTCAACACCCATCACATTTTCTATCCCTTGATTATTCCTTCCTACTTTACCATTGAAATCATTAATCACAATTTTCATATCTCTCTAGGTTCTCACCTCATATACTCTGCAGTTCTTCACAGTATTCATCTTTCCTTTCTTCAGGGGAATCATTTGATTCGCCTTGGAAGATGGAATCTTCGGGATCTTGAACCCTTCTGTGAAGCCTCTTCCCTTTTTGCCCGGCAGGCATGCTGTTGTGCGTTTGCGGGGAGGGGAACGGGCAATTTTAACCTGTCAAAAGGTTTTCATTCTTTTTGCCTCTCGCGCGAGTGCGAAGGAGAGTACTGGAGCGTTGGCGCACAGGATGCTGGTGGTGCTCAGTTTCTGCTGAAGCACAGTTTTTGGTGAAGGCGCAGAAAAGCACTGACGCGCAGGAAACCAATGCGTAGGGTGAATATACAAAAAATAGGCCAGACTATATGGCCTCTATTTTCAGGTACCTTACCTCTAGCATTAGAGGCTCTTTGACCTTTTATTTTAAGGGGCCATACTTCCAACATTAGAGGATATTTAAGCTCTATTTTGAGGTGCCATACCTTTAGTATTAAGGGCTCTATGACCTCTATTTTGAGGTACTATAATCGTAGCATAATATGTTCTTTGGTCTGGAATTTGAAGCGCTTTACCTCTAGCATTGGAGGCTCTTTGACCTCTATTTTGAGGCTCCTTACTTTTAGCATTAGAGGGTTTTTGACCTCCATTTTGAGGCTCCTTACTTTTAGCATTAGAGGCTCTTTGACCTCTATTTTGAGGCTCCTTACTTTGAGCATTAGAGGGTTTTTTATCTCTATTTTGAGGCTCTTTACGTTTAGCATAAGAGGCTCTTTGACCTCTATTTTTGAGACTGCTCACTTTTAGCATTAGAGTCTCTCTGACTTCTATTTTGAGGCTCCTTACTTTTAGCATTAGAGGGTCCTTTGACCTCTATTCTGAGGCTCATTACTTTTAGCATTAAAAGCTTACCTCTATTTTGAGGCTCCTTACTTTTAGCATTAGAGGCTCTTTGACCTCTATTTTGAGGCTCCCTACGTTTAGCATTAGAGGCTCTTTGACCTCTATTTTGAGACTGCTCACTTTTAGCATTAGAGTCTCTTTGACCTCTATTTTGAGGCTCCTTACTTTTAGCATTAGAGGGTCTTTGATCTCCAGTTTGAGGCTCCTTATGTTTAGCATTAGAGGGTCTTTGATCTCTTTTTTGAGACTCCTTACGTTTAGCATTGGAGGGTCTTTGACCTCTATTTTGAGGCTCATTACTTTTAGCATTAGAGGCTCTTTGACCTCTATTTTGAGACTGCTCACTTTCTGCATTAGAGTCTCTTTGACCTCTATTTTGAGGCTTATTACTTTTAGCATTAGAGGGTCTTTGACCTCTATTTTGAGGCTCCTTTTAGCATTTGAGGGTCTTTGACCTCTATTTTGAGGCTTCTAGCATTAGAGGGTCTTTGACCTCTATGGTGAGGCCCCTTACTTTTAGCATTAGAGGGTCTTTGACCTCTATTTTGAGGCTCCTTACTTTTAGCCTTGTAGTCTCTTTGACCTCTGTATTGAGGCTCCTTACTTTTAGCATTAGAGGGTCTTTGATATCTATTTTGAGGCTCCTTAGTCTAGCATTAGAGGGTCTTTGACCTCTATTTTTAGGCTCCTTACTTTGAGCATTAAAGGCTCTTTTACCTCTATTTTGAGACTGCTCACTTTTAGCATTAAAGTCTCTTTGACCTCTATTTTGATGCTCCTTACTTTTAGTATTAGAGGCTCTTTGACCTCTTATTTTAAGGTTCCTTACTTTTAGCATTAGAGGCTCTTTGACCTCTATTTTGAGACTCCTTTTAGCATTAGAGGGTCTTTGACCTCTATTTTGAGGGTCCTTACTTTTAGCATTAGAGGGTCTTTGACCTCTATTTTGAGGCTCCTTACTTTAAGCTTTAGAGTCTCTTTGACCTCTGTTTTGAGGCTCCTTACTTTTAACATTAGAGGGTCTTTGATCTCTATTTTGAGGCTCCTTACGTTTAGCATTAGAGGGTCTTTGACCTGTATTTTGAGGCTCCTTACTTTTAGCATTAGACGGTCTTTGACCTCTATTTTGAGGCTCGTTAGTTTAGCATTAGAGGGTCTTTGACCTCTATTTTTAGGCTCCTTACTTTGAGCATTAAAGGCTCTTCGACCTCTATTTTGAGACTGCTCACTTTTAGCATTAAAGTCTCTTTGACCTCTATTTTGAAGCTCCTTATCTTCAATATTAGAGGCTCTTTGACCTTTTATTTTAAGGTTCCTTACTTTTAGTATTAGAGGCTCTTTGACCTCTATTTTGAGACTCCTTTTAGCATTAGAGGGTCTTTGACCTCTATTTTGAGGCTCCTTGCGTTTAGCATTAGATGGTCTTTGACCTCTGTTTTGATGTTCCTTACTTTTAGCATTAGAGGCTCTTTGACCTCTATTTTGAGGCTCCTTTGATTTAGCATTAGAGGGTATTTCACCTCTATTTTGAGACTCCTTACTTTTAGCATTAGAGGGTCTTTGACCTCTATTTTGAGGCTGCATTAGAGGCTCTTTGACCTCGGTTTTGATTCTCTTTACAGTTACCATTAGAGGCTCTTAGACCTATTTTGAGGCTCCTTACTTTTAGCATTAGAGTCTCTTTGACCTCTATTTTGAGGCTGCATTGGAGGCTCTTTGACCTCGGTTTTGAGGCTCCTTACAGTTATCATTAGAGGCTCTTAGACCTATTTTGAGGCTCCTTACTTTTAGCATTAGAGGGACTTTGACCTTGATTTAGAGGTGCAGTATCTCTTGCATTACAGGCTCTTTGACCTCTATTTTGAGGCTCCTTACTTTTAGCATTAGAGGGTCTTTGACCTCTATTTTGAGGCTCCTTACTTTTAGTATTAGAGGCTCTTTGACCTTAATTTGAGGCTCCATATTTATAGCATTAGAGGCTATTTGACCTCTATTTTGAGGCTCCTTACTTTTAGTATTAGAGGGTATTTGACCTCTATTTTTAGGCTCCTTACTTTTAGCATTAGAGGGTCTTTGACCTCTATTTTGAGGCTTTTTATGTTTAGCATTAGAGGTTCTTTGACCTCTATTTTGAGGCTCCTTACTTTTAGCATTAGAGGTTCTTTGACCTCCATTTTTAGGCTCTATACTTTAAGCATTAGAGGCTGTTTGACCTCTATTTTGAGGCTTCTTACGTTTAGTATTAGAGGCTGTTTGACCTCTATTTTGAGGCTCCTTACTTTTAGCATTAGAGGCTGTTTGACCTCTATTTTGAGGCTCCTTATTTTGAACATTAGAGGGTCTTTGACCTCTGTTTTGAGGCTCCTTACTTTTTGTATTAGAGGTTCTTCGACCTCTATTTTGAGGCTCCTTACTTTTAGCATTAGAGGGTCTTTGACCTCTATTTTGAGGCTCCTTACTTTTAACATAAGAGGCTCTTTGAGTTCTGTTTTGAGGCTCCTTACTTTTAGCATTAGAGGTTCTTTGACCTCTATTTTGAGGTGCTATACTCTAGCATTAGAGTTTCTTTGACCTTTATTTTAATCCCCTTACCTCTAACATTAAAAGCTCTTTGACCTTTATTTTTGGGTGCTTTATTTCTAGCACTAGAGGCTCTTTGAGACCTCTGTTTTAAGCGACTAACCGCTAATAGTAGAGGCTATTTGACCTCAGTTTTTAGGTGACTTACCTCTATAATTAAAGGCTATTTTTTATACTTCTTCATATAAAGGCTTTCCTTCTCTATTCTCTTTTGTCTTTTATAGTTTTTCAAGATCTTCTTTGCTTAGTTCCCCAGTCTCCTTCGAGATTTCAAGAGACATTTCAGTGCTGTTTGTCCTCGGTTCGTTAGATTCCTCGGAGAAATCGATGGTTTTCATGTCTTTACCTATAAGGGCGATGGGTAAAGACATGGATGCCATTGATTTCTCGGCATACACTAAACGCCATCATACCAAAGTCAACGAAGAGCAACACAATATATTTACCAATGCCATCCTGATATTTTGAAGAAACACACGTCGCTCACCGCTTTGCACCAATGCAATCCAATTATAGGACATCGTCGCTAAACCGCAAGCAAATTTTCCTTCAAGGCGCTTACATTCTGATCTTCAAAGCTCGCCAACTTCGGCAGCAACTATCCAAACTATCTGTAGATGAACCAAACTACCTGTAGATGAAGGTGTTCCGAATAGCCTCCAGTTCATCCTGTAGCTGTAACAAAATTCTCACAGTCAGTTACCTGTTCCGCCATAACGCGAGCTCTGTGAGTAAAGTGAAATCCTCCTCCCAATGTTCACTGCGTAAACTTCCATAGCTACAGTACATACAGATCGTGAGGTGTTGCAAGGTATGTTTAAAAAAAAAAAAAGAAAAAAAAGTGAGAGATCAGGTCTTCAGAAGTCTTTAGGAATCCGGGCCGGAGTCGTTCAGAACTGCTCCGGGAAGATTCCGTTTAGGAGTCATTCAGAACTCTATGCTAAGTCTACGGCTATTTCTTCTGAAGTCATTTGGAGAGGAGATTCAGGAAATTTTCTTCCGAAATCGTTCAGAGATTTCTGGAATCATTCAGAATTCCATGCTAAGTCAATGGAAATTTCTTTTGAATCCTTTTGGAGATGCACGAAGATTTTCTCCTGAAGTCGATTAGGACTCTCGAAAAATTCTCTTTTTTCTCTCTGGTTTCAATAGGCCCTAATAATAATAATAATAATAATAATAATAATAATAATAATAATAATAATAATAATAATAATAAATTACGTGATTTGATTTACAGCTCCGTGAAGATTCCGTTCTACGGCTATTTCTTCTGAATCCATTTGGGGAACCACGATTTTCTTCCGAAGCCATTTAGAACTCGCGAAAATTTCTGTTTTTCTCTGGTTTCAATAGGCCCTAATAACTCATATTATTATTAATAATAATACTAATAATAATAATGATAGTAATAATAATAGTAATAATAATAATAAAAATAATAATAATAATCATTAATCAATAATCAATAATCAATAATCATTAATCAATAATAATAATAATAATAATAATGATAATGATTATGATAATGATGATAATAATAATGAACCGTGATTTGATTTACTGCTTCGGGAAGATTCTATTCTTGAGTCATTTAGAACTCTATGCTAAGTCTACGGCTATTTCTTCCGAAGCCGTTTAGGACTCGAAAATATTCTCTTTTTCTCTGGTTTCATTAGTTGGAAAAGCTGGATGCTTTAAGCCCAAGGGCTCTAAACAGGGAGAAATAGACCAGTGAAGAAAGGAAATAAAGAAATACATAAACTATAAGAGAAGTAATCAATAATTGATATAAGATTTAAAAAACAGTAACAACATTAGAATATATCTTTCATATATATACTATAAAGAGAAACTTATGTCAGCATGTTCAACATAAAAAATAACCACTGAAAGTTTGAAGTTTTGAAGTTCCACCGGAAGTTCCACCGATTCTGCTACCTGCTTATGAAGATCATTCCACAATTTACCTGGAATAAAACTTCTACAATACTGTGTAGTGTTGAGCCTTATGATGGTGCAGGCATGGCTAATAAAATCAACTGCATATTACGAATACGATGGTTGTGTTTGGGAACATCTGCATGCAAATGATGGTTAGTTATAGAAAAATATTAATGCAACAGGCATATACTGTATAGTAAATTCCATATAATTATGTACCAGATGAATGCTAGGTACTGTAGTTTCCATAGCAATTCCTATAAATGGGACGTTTCTTATTCCTCACAATCAGGGGCTTCTATTAACAGGTAAGTCAATAAAGAATAATGTTAATGGACTGACACTTTACTGTTAAAAGAAAACTTTTGCCGCATATTTCTTTTATCTGAATTTTGCTCATCTTTCGAAAATTTTGCTCATCTTTCGGAAGCGATCCATCGAATGTTTTTGTGCAATATTTTTTTTTTCGTGTTTACCAAAAAAAAAAAAATAATGGTGCGTTATTCCACATCTTTTAACTTGGGTTTTAAGGCACCCCCACTACTATTGTAGAGATTAATACCCCTACTCCTAAAAAAAAAGAAAGAAAAAAATCAGAAATATCTTCGAACACCGACCGGTCGCCCTCGGGAAATGATTTACGAGTTATTAGAAACAAGGTATGCCTCTTCTATTTTAACCCCCCTACAATTCTTATCATTCCCTCTCCAATCCCTCTCCCCTTAGCCGGGGACCCTACTCCATCCAAGCTGGTACACCCGTGAAATTTGTTTTTCAGTTCCGAACCGGAACAACTCTTTGAGTGTTAGCTACGGAGCGAGTAATCATTATACTGTGGGTCGGTCATATTGTCCATTGTATGCTAACTGTGGCCAATTACTGCTGACCTGGCCTCCGTCGCCACCTGCGGCCACGCTGGGTCTCTCTCTCTCTCTCTCTCTCTCTCTCTCTCTCTCTCTCTCATAACTGATGTTGATGTTAAAAAAAAAAGACATAAAACACTAAAACGAAAGCACTCTTCTACAACTTTCTTAGGACAGAAGCTTTATGCAGTAAGAATACATGTATATTAAAACGAATATATATATATATATATATATGTATATATATATATATATTTATATATATATATATTTATATATATATATATATATATATATATAATTTATATACAGTATATATATATGTATATTTATATATATAAATATACAGTATATATATATATATATATATATGTATGTATATATATATGATAAATTTTGCCCATTTAGACGTGTTTTTATTTTCGAATAAGCCATATATTATTGAAACATTAATGTCTGGATTCTCTTACCGACCTCGGGATCAGAGCCCCAGGCGAAATCACTCAAGGACAAAAGCTTCTGACCGGTCGGGAATCAAACCCTGGACCACAAAACTTTTATCAACAGTTACATAACACTTGGTCAAGTGGTATGTCACTGTTAATACAAGTTTTGTAGATCAGGATTCGATTCCCGGCCAGTCAGAAGCTATAGTCTTTGAGTGATTTCGCCTGGGGCTCTGATCCCGAGGTCGGTAAGAGAATCCAGACATTAATATATCAAATATATATGGCTTATTTTAATATATATATATATATATATATATATTTATATATATACAGTAATACTGTGTGTATATACATATACATACAGTTTATATATATATATATATATATATATTATATATATATATATATATATATCTATCTATATATATATATATATATATACTGTATTTATATATTGTGTATATATATACACACTGTATTATGTATGTGTATATATATACACTGTATTATGTATGTGTATATATATATATATATATATTTGTATATATATATATATATATATGGGTGTGTGGTTTGATCTTATGTAAAGAAAGGATGGCAATTACTGTGAAAAGAGAATAATTTAGAGAGGTAAGATGAGATGAAGAATTTGGAATGTTTAGATAGTTGGTTTGAAAGACATAATGGAAAGATATGCCATTGTTACCAATTGCGTGGGGGTGTTTAGGGGAGTTAGACTTCTTGGTGAACAGCCTTCTCTTGTAGATCTACAGTACAGTATGTAGCGATTGATGTTCTTTAAGTATAATTGTACAGGGGTTTCATCCATTATTCAATAATTATATAATAAATGCGGCAGTGATATGTTATTCATTGGGGTCTCGACCTGTAACGGGAAACGTATTGAAAATTATGTGTATATATATATATATATATACTGTATATATATATATACTATATATATATATATATATATATGTATATATATATACTGTATATATACATACATATATATATATATATATATACAGTATATATATATATATATATATACTAGCCATATATTATACACCTCTTAATATAGGGATTTTCATTACCACGGGATCATAGATCCAAAGGGGATATCAACATAACGATTAATAGCTTATGGTCGGCTCTGATCCCGAGTGACGGAGAATCCAAATATTTAGAGGTGTATATATGGCTTATATGAATATATATGAAAAACACGTATAAATGTGCGAAATTATCAAATATATATGAATTTATATATATATATATATATATATATATATATTTATTTCAGGAATCACCAGGTGCATACAATATAATTCAGTGTTAAAGTAAAAAAAATAATGCATTTTTTTCTGGAAATTTTGGGCATATATAAGATTCAGTAAAATGGTCCAGTAACTTTGGCCAAACTGTTATGTAAACGAGTCTCTGTCATATTCTGCAGTGTATACAGTATAAGTCCGGTCCGGGTTATTTTCAAATAAAGGAAGTGGAAATCATCAGACTCCTTCTCAACATATTTCTGTTCATTTGTGTAAATGTTATGTTGAGCTCACCTTGGCAGCGATATGCTCCACTTGGCTCTTAAATGCGCAAAGTGCCGGAGGCGGAGGTCATCATGTTTGTTTTGTATCTTGGTTACCATGGCAACTGACCATCATTTAGAATATATGTTTCTTTTAATTTGCCACTTGCATATTCTTTTTGTTAATGTGGCTGTGTCGTTTATCTTAGATGACATATACGGTCTCTAAAATGCTTGCATACATGCATTGAATGTATACAGGTGCATAGGTTGCATAATTATGTATATTCTCATGCTTTACATTTTATGTACGTAAGATTAAATTTAGGTTATACGAACATGGCTGATTTGAGGTTTATTAAGAGATTAATGGTTTGTGTGTAAATACACACACAGATATATGTATATGTATATATATATATATATATATATTTATATATATATATATATATATATATATTCATATTTATATATATATCCACACTGTATTTATATATACACATATATACTTCCACATACATACACAGACACACACACACACACACACATATATATATATATATATACAGTATATATATATGTACATATATAATTACATATATACTTACACATACATAAACACAGCATTAGGCAATTAGCCCGAGGATTTTATTCGACCGGAGACACATCTGAAAATTTTCTTGGAATGATTTAACAGACGGAAAACTGCCGGAGACGAGAACCTTCCGACCCGTAAAAATAATGACAGATATAAATATTGTTCTTTCGCATGAATGTCGTTACTGCGCGAGTGAAGACAAGTCTGAAAAATACTGCTTTTAATCTTTTTCTTTTTTCTTATTTCTTTCGTGGACTTGCAGATTCAGATATACGTGCCACCGCGACGTTTCTGAAAATATACAAAACCTTTTATTCCAAATATACAAGCGTGGTAAATATGTTTCACTTTATATCTATGTTTGTGATTTTTGTGTTTTGATGATATTCAGGTTCAAATATACACACGAAATTATTTGGTTGTGTAAATACACTTGTTTAACTTTTTTTTTTTTTTTTTTTTTTTTTTTTTTTTTTTTTTTTTTTTTTTTTTTTTTTTTTTTTATTCCAATGAGCTACTATTCCCGATACGATTTTCTTCTTTTTCTTATAGTAATGCAGGTTCAAGTATACGAACATTCACTTTTTATTAAGTTTATTTTTCTGTTTTCAGGTTTAAATATACACACTAACTCGTTTAATCGTGGAAGCATACACATTGTTCAACGTCTTGTTTTATTCTTTATTCGAATGCGCTGCTATACCTTATCCGAATATCTTTTCCCTTATGGTAATGTAGGTTCAAATATTCGAATAATCGTTTTTTTTTTTTTTTTTTTTTTTTTTTTACCTTGCGCACACATACGCTTTATATGCTGAGAGAGTGAAATTTGGTGTCCGTTGATTTATGTTAGTCAAGGATTTAGATATTTCTAGGTATTCTATATTACAATCTATTTTCTTTTTATTCCATGCGCAAATTCCTCCTCAATATATACGTTTGTTTCTAGATTCGTTTTCTCTCGAGCGGACATAGTCTTTTTATAGTTTATTTATGACATATTTGTTTTTGATGTTGTTGATAGTTTATTATATGACATGTCTGTTTTGACGTTGTTTCTTATTTTAAAATGATTTATTGTTAATTTATTCTCATCATTTATTTATTTCCTTATTTCCTTTCCTCACTGGGCTATTTTTCCCTGTTGGAGCCCCTGGGCTTATAGCATCTTGCTTTTCCAACTAGGGTTGTAGCTTGGATAGTAATAATAATAATAATAATAATAATAATAACTGGAATAAATCTTCGAGAATACTATTTTTCCCTGTTGGAGCCCCTGGGCTTATAGCATCTTGCTTTTCCAACTAGGGTTGTAGCTTGGATAGTAATAATAATAATAATAATAATAATAATAACTGGAATAAATCTTCGAGAATACTATTTTTCCCTGTTGGAGCCCCTGGGCTTATAGCATCTTGCTTTTCCAACTAGGGTTGTAGCTTGGATAGTAATAATAATAATAATAATAATAATAATAATAATAATAATAATAATAATAATAACTGGAATAAATCTTCGAGAATACTATTTTTCCCTGTTGGAGCCCCTGGGCTTATAGCATCTTGCTTTTCCAACTAGGGTTGTAGCTTGGATAGTAATAATAATAATAATAATAATAATAATAATAATAATAATAATAATAATAATAATAATAATAATAATATCTGGAAAGGAAGTTAGCGTTTCAAAACTAGCATGAAACAGTAGTGACCTAAAGTGGCTACTGAAGAAGTAAAGTCTGTAGCCATTCACCTCCAGTTGTGGCCATTAGATGAATTTATGGATGCAAATGGAGCTGTATGGCGCTGCGTGTGTTCCTGGATTCTCCCGCCGGCGGACCTCATGCCATTCCACGTTCCACGAGGTCTTGGTTGCGTTTCTGGCGTTCCTCTGTCCAATTACCGGCCATGTTCAGGTAGGGGGTCACGGGATGGGGTCTGTTTTGATGTTTTCGAGGGGGCTACCAACTGGCCGTCCTCCGCCAGAAGGTTTTATGATGAAGTAGGTGCAAGAAATGGAGGAACTCGAGGGGTGACGTTGAAGCTGGTTGCCAAAGGTGAAGGTGGAATGAAGGGAAATTGATAATTATCATTAAATGTATTTTAGAAAAACGATGTTTAGGAAAATTTATGTCTCGATGTGAACTTAACTGCTGTGTTTTCGCTTGTTATAAAGCTATTTTTGCTTTTTGCACTGGAATAGTTATATTTTATTTTTACCTGATTTAAAATCTTTACTATTGTTCACTTTTTCTAATGATTTTCCCAAATAATTAGCAGTAATTGATTTTATATTTTCACATTTAGGGATATATACTGAAATATTGATTTATCACGATTAGTACCATCCTGGACGTCACAATTCTTTATTCTTTATTTAATTTCGTAATTATTTATTGTTTTTGTAGTTGAATGTTTCACTATAGTCCTTGTAATAATGAAGAGCTAATAGAAATATTTGAGAATTATACTACGCTTTTAGTGCTAGTTTCTTTTAACAGACATTATTATTATTATTATTATTATTATTATTATTATTATTATTATTATTATTATTATATCATCTCCCCTCAAGCGTATTGATAGTTTCTTTTAACAGACATTATTATTATTATTATTATTATTATTATTATTATTATTATTATTATTATTATTATTATTATTATTATAGTATCATCTCCCCCCACGCGTATTGATAGTTTCTTTTAACAGACATTATTATTATTATTATTATTATTATTATTATTATTATTATTATTATTATATCATCACCCCCCCCCCACGCGTATTGATAGTTTCTTTTAACAGACATTATTATTATTATTATTATTATTATTATTATTATTATTATTATTATTATTATTATTATATCATCTCCTCCCACGCGTATTGATAGTTTCTTTTAACAGACATTATTATTATTATTATTATTATTATTATTATTATTATTATTATTATTATTATTATTATTATTATTATTATTATTATTATATCATCTCCCCCCACGCGTATTGACGCAAAGGGCCTCAAAAGACCATATACTTTGGTTTACCCTTAACTAAATTTATTGCTAAACCCTCTATTCTAGAATGATTTTTCACGAACTGAGCAGGTGTTTAAAATGAACATTGACTGATGGACTGCATTCGATGTGCCCCCAGAGATCTCGTTCTCACGTTCACTTATCTTTGGACATTTGGTTATTTCTCGTATTTCATTTGAAATTGCTTGATATTTGTCTAAACTTTAGGTAAATATATAAAGTAATTATTTTGCTGTAACTTTCTACTATTTTATTTCTTTCGCCAGTCGACTGTAATGCTGCACCCTTAATTCATGCAAAAGATTATATATGGATATATATATATATATATATATGTGTGTGTGTGTGTGTGTGTATGTATGTATATATATATATATATATGTGTGTGTGTATATAT
>NC_090733.1:160422410-160439272 GCF_036898095.1 Palaemon carinicauda | reverse complement strand
GCTCGGCTTAATTGCCTGGTCTAGAGAAGCTTGGCTTAATTGTATGGCTTCATGCTTTTTTGATTAAAGCTCGGCTTAATTGCCTGGTCTAGAGAAGCTTGGCTTAATTGTATGGCTTCATGCTTTTTTGATTAAAGACTTGGCTTAATTGCCTGATCTAGAGAAGCTTGGCTTAATTGTCTGGCTTCATGCTTTTTGGATTAAAGGCTTGGCTTAATTGCCTGGTCTAGAGAAGCTTGGCTTAATTGTCTGGCTTCATGCTGCTTGTATTAAAGGCTTGGCTTAATTGCCTGGCCTAAAGAAGCTTGGCTTAATTGTCTGGCTTCATGCTTTCTGGATTGAAGGTTTGGCTTAATTGCCTGGCCTAGAGAAGCTTGGCTTAATTGTCTGGCTTCATGCTTTTTGGATTGAAGGCTTGGCTTAATTTCCTGGTCTAGAGAAGCTTGGCTTAATTGTCTGCTTTCATGCTATTTGTATGAAAGGCTTGGCTTAATTGCCTGGTCTAGAGAAGCTTGGCTTAATTGTCTGGCTTCATGCTTTTTGGATTAAAGGCTTGGCTTAATTTCCTGGCCTAAAGAAGCTTGGCTTAATTGTCTGGCTTCTTGCTTTTGGATTGAAGGCTTGGCCTAATTGCCTGGCCTAGAGAAGCTTGGCTTAATTGTCTGGCTACATGCTTTTTGGATTGAAGGCTTGGCTTAATTGCCTGGTCTAGAGAAGCTTGGCTTAATTGTCTGGCTTCATGCTTTTTGGATTGAAGGCTTGGCTTAATTGCCTAGTCTAGAGAAGCTTGGCTTAATTGTCTGGCTTCATGCTTTTTGAATTAAAGGCTTGGCTTAATTGCCTGATCTAGAGAATCTTGGCTTAATTGTCTGGCTTCATGCTTTTTGGGTTAAAGGCTTGGCTTAATTGCCTGGCCTAAAGAAGCTTGGCTTAATTGTCTGGCTTCATGCTGCTTGGGTTAAAGGCTTGGCCTAATTGCCTGGTCTAGAGAAGCTTGGCTTAATTGCCTGGTCTAGAGAAGCTTGGCTTAATTGTCTGGCTTCATGCATTTTGGATTGAAGTCTTGGCTTAATTGCCTGGTCTAGAGAAGCTTGGCTTAATTGTCTGGCTTCATGCTTTTTGGATTGAAGGCTTGGCTTAATTGCCTGGTCTAGAGAAGCTTGGCTTAATTGTCTGGCTTCATGCTTTTTGGATTAAAGGCTTGGCTTAATTGCCTGGTCTAGAGAAGCTTGGTTTCATTGTCTGGCTTCATGCTGCTTGGATTAAAGGCTTGGCTTAATTGCCTGGTCTAGAGAAGCTTGGCTTAATTGTCTGGTCTAGAGAAGCTTGGCTTAATTGTCTAGCTTCATGCTTTTTGGATTAAAGGCTTGGCTTAATTGCCTTGTCTAGAGAAGCTAGGCTTAATTGTCTGGCTTCATGCATTTGGGATTAAAGGCTTGGCTTAATTACCTAGTCTAGAGAAGCTTGGCTTAATTGTCTGGCTTCATGCTTTTTGGATTGAAAGCTTGGCTTAATTGCCAGGTCTAGAGAAGCTTGGATTAATTGTCTGGCTTCATGCTTTTTGGATTAAAGGCTTGGCTTAATTGCCTGGTCTAGAGAAGCTTGGCTTAATTGTCTGGCTCCCTGCTGCTTGGATTAAAGGCTTGGCTTAATTGCCTGGTCTAGAGAAGCTTGGCTTAATTGTCTGGCTTCTTTCTGCTTGGATTAAAGGCTTGGCTTAATTGCCTGGTCTAGAGAAGCTTGGCCTAATTGTCTGGCTTCATGCATTTTGGATTGAAGACTTGGCTTAATTGCGTGGTCTAGAGAAGCTTGGCTTAATTGTCTAGCTTCATGCTTTTTTGATTGAAGGCTTGGCTTAATATCCTGGTCTAAAGAAGCTTGGCTTAATTGTCTGGCTTCATGCATTTTGGATTAAAGACTTGGCTTAATTGCCTGGTCTAGAGAAGCTTGGCTTAATTGTCTGGCTTCATGCTTTTTGGATTGAAGGCTTGGCTTAATTGCCTGGTCTAGAGAAGCTTGGCTTAATTGTCTGGCTTCATGCTGCTTGGATTAAAAGGTTTGGCTTAATTGCATAGTCTAGAGAAGCTTGGCTTAATTGTCTGGCTTCATGCTTTTTAGATTAAAGGCTTGGCTTAATTGCCTGGCCTAAAGAAGCTTGGCTTAATTGTCTGGCTTCATGCTGCTTAGATTAAAGACTTGGCTTAATTGCCTGGTCTAGAGAAGCTTGGCTTAATTGTCGGGCTGCATGCTGCTTGGATTAAAGGCTTGGCTTAATTGCCTAGTCTAGAGAAGCTTGGCTTAATTGTCTGGCTTCATGCTTTTCGGATTGAAGGCTTGGCTAAATTGCCTGGTCTAAAGAAGCTTGGCTTAATTGTCTGGCTTCATGCTTTTTGGAATGAAGGCTTGGCTTAATTGCCTGGTCTAGAGAAGCTTGGCTTAATTGTCTGGCTTCATGCTTTTTTGATTGAAGGCTTGGCTTAATTGCCTGGTCTAGAGAAGCTTGGCTTAATTGTCTGGCTTCATGCTTTTTTGATTAAAGGCTTGGCTTAATATCCTGGTCTAAAGAAGCTTGGCTTAATTGTCTGGCTTCTTGCTTTCGGATTGAAGGCTTGGCTTAATTGCCTGGCCTAGAGAAGCTTGGCTTAATTATCTGGCTTCATGGTTTTTGGATTAAAGGCTTGGCTTAATTGCCTGGTCTAGAGAAGCTTGGCTTAATTGTCTGGCTTCATGCTTTTCGGATTGAAGGCTTGGCTAAATTGCCTGGTCTAAAGAAGCTTGGCTTAATTGTCTGGCTTCATGCTTTTTGGAATGAAGGCTTGGCTTAATTGCCTGGTCTAGAGAAGCTTGGCTTAATTGTCTGGCTTCATGCTTTTTTGATTGAAGGCTTGGCTTAATTGCCTGGTCTAGAGAAGCTTGGCTTAATTGTCTGGCTTCATGCTTTTTTGATTAAAGGCTTGGCTTAATATCCTAGTCTAAAGAAGCTTGGCTTAATTGTCTGGCTTCTTGCTTTCGGATTGAAGGCTTGGCTTAATTGCCTGGCCTAGAGAAGCTTGGCTTAATTGTCTGGCTTCATGCTTTTTGGATTGAAGGCTTGGCTTAATTGCCTGGTCTAGAGAAGCTTGGCTTAATTGTCTGGCTTCATGCTGCTTGGATTAAAAGGTTTGGCTTAATTGCCTAGTCTAGAGAAGCTTGGCTTAATTGTCTGGCTTCATGCTTTTTGGATTAAAGGCTTGGCTTAATTGCCTGGTCTAGAGAAGCTTGGCTTAATTGTCTGGCTTCAAGCTTTTTGGATTGAAGGCTTGGCTTAATTGCCTGGTCTAGAGAAGCTTGGCTTAATTGTCTGGCTTCATGCTTTTTGGACTGAAGGCTTGGCTTGATTGCCTAGTCTAGAGAAGGTTGATTTAATTTTTTGGCTTCATTCTGCTTGGATTAATTGCTTGGCTTAATTGCCTGGTGTAGAGAAGCTTGGCTTAATTGTCTGGCTTCATGCTTTTTTGATTAAAGACTTGGCTTAATTGCCTGGTCTAGAGAAGCTTGGCTTAATTGTCTGGCTTCATGCTTTTTGGAGTAAAGGCTTGGCTTAATTGCCTGGTCTAAAGAAGCTTGGCTTAATTGTCTGGCTTCATGCTGCTTGGATTAAAGGCTTGGTTTAATTGCCTGGTCTAGAGAAGCTTGACTTATTTGTCTGGCTTCATGCTGCTTGGATTAAAGGCTTGGCTTAATTGCCTGGTCTAGAGAAGCTTGGCTTAATTGTCTGGCTTCATGCATTTTGGATTGAAGACTTGGCTTAATTGCCTGGTCTAGAGAAGCTTGGCTTAATTGTCTGGCTTCATGCTTTTTGGACTGAAGGCTTGGCTTAATTGCCTGGTCTAGAGAAGCTTGGCTTAATTGTCTGACTTCATGCTTTATGGATTAAAGGCTTGGCTCAATTGCCTAGTCTAGAGAAGCTTGGCTTAATTGTCTGGATTCATGCTTTCTGGATTAAAGGCTTGGCTTAATTGCCTGGTCTAGAGAAGCTTGGCTTAATTGTCTTGCTTCATGCTGCTTGGATTAAAGGCTTGGCTTAATTGCCTGGCCTAAAGAAGCTTGGCTTTATTGTCTGGCTTCATGCTGCTTGGATTAAAGGCTTGGCTTAATTGCCTGACCTAAAGAAGCTTGGCTTAATTGTCTGGCTTCATGCTGCTTGGATTAAAGGCTTGGCTTAATTGCATGACCTAAAGAAGCTATGTTTTATTGTCTGGCTTCATGCTTTTTGGATTAAAGGCTTGGCTTAATTGCCAGGCCTAGAGAAGCTTGGCTTAATTTTGTGGCTTCATGCTTTTTTGATTGAAGGCTTGGCTTAATTGCCTGGTCTAGAGAAGCTTGGCTTAATTGTCTGGCTTCCTGCTGCTTGGATTAGAGGCTTGGCTCAATTGCCTAGTCTAGAGAAGCTTGGCTTAATTGTCTGGCTTCATGCTTTTTGGATTGAAGGCTTGGCTTAATTGCCTGGTCTAGAGAAGCTTGGCTTAATTGTCTGGCTTCATGCTTTTTGGATTAAAGGCTTGGCTTAATTGCCTAGTCTAGAGAAGGTTGACTTAATTGTCTGGCTTCATTCTGCTTGGATTAATTGCTTGGCTTAATTGCCTGGTGTAGAGAAGCTTGGCTTAATTGTCTGGCTTCATGCTTTTTTTATTAAAGACTTGGCTTAATTGCCTGGTCTAGAGAAGCTTGGCTTAATTGTCTGGCTTCATGCTTTTTGGAGTAAAGGCTTGGCTTAATTGCCTGGTCTAAAGAAGCTTGGCTTAATTGTCTGGCTTCATGCTGCTTGGATTAAAGGCTTGGTTTAATTGCCTGGTCTAGAGAAGCTTGACTTAATTGTCTGGCTTCATGCTGCTTGGAATAAATGCTTGGCTTAATTGCCTGGTCTAGAGAAGCTTGGCATAATTGTCTGGCTTCTTGCTGCTTGGGTTAAAGGCTTGGCTTAATTGCCTGGTCTAGAGAAGCTTGGCTTAATTGTCTGGCTTCATGCATTTTGGATTGAAGACTTGGCTTAATTGCCTGGTCTAGAGAAGCTTGGCTTAATTGTCTGGCTTCATGCTTTTGGGACTGAAGGCTTGGCTTAATTGCCTGGTCTAGAGAAGCTTGGCTTAATTGTCTGACTTCATGCTTTATGGATTAAAAGCTTGGCTCAATTGCTTAGTCTAGAGAAGCTTGGCTTGATTATCTGGCTTTATGCTTTCTGGATTAAAGGCTTAGCTTAATTGCCTGGTCTAGAGAAGCTTGGCTTAATTGTCTGGCTTCATGCTGCTTGGATTAAAGGCTTGGCTTAATTGCCTAGTCTAGAGAAGGTTGACTTAATTGTCTGGCTTCATTCTGCTTGGATTAATTGCTTGGCTTAATTGCCTGGTGTAGAGAAGCTTGGCTTAATTGTCTGGCTTCATGCTTTTTTTATTAAAGACTTGGCTTAATTGCCTGGTCTAGAGAAGCTTGGCTTAATTGTCTGGCTTCATGCTTTTTGGAGTAAAGGCTTGGCTTAATTGCCTGGTCTAAAGAAGCTTGGCTTAATTGTCTGGCTTCATGCTGCTTGGATTAAAGGCTTGGTTTAATTGCCTGGTCTAGAGAAGCTTGACTTAATTGTCTGGCTTCATGCTGCTTGGAATAAATGCTTGGCTTAATTGCCTGGTCTAGAGAAGCTTGGCATAATTGTCTGGCTTCTTGCTGCTTGGGTTAAAGGCTTGGCTTAATTGCCTGGTCTAGAGAAGCTTGGCTTAATTGTCTGGCTTCATGCATTTTGGATTGAAGACTTGGCTTAATTGCCTGGTCTAGAGAAGCTTGGCTTAATTGTCTGGCTTCATGCTTTTTGGACTGAAGGCTTGGCTTAATTGCCTGGTCTAGAGAAGCTTGGCTTAATTGTCTGACTTCATGCTTTATGTATTAAAAGCTTGGCTCAATTGCCTAGTCTAGAGAAGCTTGGCTTAATTATCTGGCTTTATGCTTTCTGGATTAAAGGCTTGGCTTAATTGCCTGGTCTAGAGAAGCTTGGCTTAATTGTCTGGCTTCATGCTGCTTGGATTAAAGGCTTGGCTTAATTGCCTGGCCTAAAGAAGCTTGGCTTTATTGTCTGGCTTCATGCTGCTTGGAATAAAGGCTTGGCTTAATTGCCTGACCTAAAGAAGCTTGGCTTAATTGTCTGGCTTCATGCTGCTTGGATTGAAGGCTTGGCTTAATTGCATGACCTAAAGAAGCTATGTTTTATTGTCTGGCTTCATGCTTTTTGGATTAAAGGCTTGGCTTAATTGCCTGGTCTAGAGAAGCTTGGCTTAATTGCCTGGCTTCATGCTTTTTGGATTGAAGGCTTGGCTTAATTGCCTGGTCTAGAGAATCTTGGCTTAATTGTCTGGCTTCATGCTTTTTGGATTAAAGGCTTGGCTTAATTGCCTAGTCTAGAGAAGCTTGGCCTAATTGTCTGGCTTCATGCTTTTTGGATTAAAGGCTTGGCTTAATTGTCGGGCCTAGAGAAGCTTGGCTTAATTGTCTGGATTCTAGCTGCTTGGATTAAAGGCTTGGCTTAATTGCCTGGCCTAGAGAAGCTTGGCTTAATTGTCTGCTTCTTGCTGCTTGGATTAAAGGCTTGGCTTAATTGCCTGGCCTAAAGAAGTTTGGCTTAATTGTCTGGCTTCATGCATTTTGGATTAAAGGCTTGGCTTAATTGCCTGGCCTGAAGAACCTTGGCTTAATTGTCTGGCTTCATGCTGCTTGGATTAAAGACTTGGCTTAATTACCTTGTCTAGAGAAGCTTGGCTTCATTGTCTGGCTTCATGCTTTTTGGATTAAAGGCTTGGCTTAAATGCCTTGTCTAGAGAAGCTTGGCTTAATTGTCTGGCTTCATGCTGCTTGGATTAAAGGCTTGGTTTAATTGCCTGGTCTAGAGAAGCTTGACTTAATTGTCTGGCTTCATGCTGCTTGGATTAAAGGCTTGGCTTAATTGCCTGGTCTAGAGAAGCTTGGCCTAATTGTCTGGCTTCTTGCTGCTTGGGTTAAAGGCTTGGCTTAATTGCCTAGTCTAGAGAAGCTTGGCTTAATTGTGTGGCTTCATGCATTTTGGATTGAAGACTTGGCTTAATTGCCTGGTCTAGAGAAGCTTGACTTAATTGTCTGGCCTCATGCTTTTTTGATTGAAGGCTTGGATTAATTCCCTGGTCTAGAGAAGCTTGGCTTAATTGTCTGGCTTCATGCTTTTTGGACTGAAGGCTTGGCTTAATTGCCTGGTCTAGAGAAGCTTGGCTTAATTGTCTGGCTTCGTGCTTTTTTGATTAAAGACTTGGCTTAATTGCCTGATCTAGAGAAGCTTGGCTTAATTGTCTGGCTTCATGCTTTTTGGATTAAAGGCTTGGCTTAATTGCCTGGCCTAAAGAAGCTTGGCTTAATTGTCTGGCTTCTTGCTTTTGGATTGAAGGCTTGGCTTAATTACCTGGTGTAGAGAAGCTTGGCTTAATTGTCTGGCTTCATGCTTTTTTGATTGAAGGCTTGGCTTAATTGCCTGGTCTAGAGAAGCTTGGCTTAATTGTCTGGCTTCATGCTGCTTGGATTAAAGGCTTGGATTAATTGCCTAGTCTAGAGAAGCTTGGCTTAATTGTCTGGCTTCATGCTTTTTAGATTAAAGGCTTGGCTTAATTGCCTAGTTTAGAGAAGCTTGGCTTTATTGTCTGGCTTCATGCTTTTCGGATTGAAGGCTTGGCTTAATTGCCTGGTCTAGAGAAGCTTGGCTTAATTGTCTGGCTTCATGCTGCTTGTATTAAAGGCTTGGCTTAATTGCCTGGCCTAAAGAAGCTTGGCTTAATTGTCTGACTTCATGCTTTTTGGATTGAAGGTTTGGCTTAATTGCTCGGTCTAGAGAAGCTTGGCTTAATTGTCTGGCTTCATGCTTTTTTAATTAAAGGCTTGGCTTAATTGCCTGGTCTAAAGAAGCTTGGCTTAATTGCCTGGTCTAAAGAAGCTTGGCTTAATTGTCTGGCTTCATGCTGCTTGGATTAAAGGCTTGGTTTAATTGCCTTGTCTAGAGAAGCTTGGTTTAATTGTCTGACTTCATGCTTTATGGATTAAAGGCTTGTCTCAATTGCCTAGTCTAGAGAAGCTTGGCTTAATTGTCTGGCTTCATGCTTTCTGGATTAAAAGCTTGGCTCAATTGCCTGGTCTAGAGAAGCTTGGCTTAATTGTCTGGCTTCATGCTGCTTGGATTAAAGGCTTGGCTTAATTGCCTGGCCTAAAGAAGCTTGGCTTTATTGTCTGGCTTCATGCTGCTTGGATTAATGGCTTGGCTTAATTGCCTGACCTAAAGAAGCTTGGCTTAATTGTCTGGCTTCATGCTGCTTGGATTAAAGGCTTGGCTTAATTGCCTGGTCTAGAGAAGCTTGGCTTAATTGTCTGGCTTCATGCTTTTTGGATTAAAGGCTTGGCTTAATTGCCTGGTCTAGAGAAGCTTGGCTTAATTGTCTGGCTTCATGCTGCTTGGATTAAAGGCTTGGCTTAATTGCCTGGCCTAAAGAAGCTTGGCTTAATTGTCTGGCCTCATGCTGCTTGGATTAATGGCTTGGCTTAATTGCCTGGTCTAGAGAAGCTTGGCTTAATTGTCTGGCTTCATGCTTTTTGGACTGAAGGCTTGGCTTAATTGCCTGGCCTAAGGAAGCTTGGCTTAATTGTCGGGCTTCCTGCTGCTTGGATTAAAGGCTTGGCTTAATTGCCTGATCTAGAGAAGCTTGGCTTAATTGTCTGGCTTCATGCTTTTTGGACTGAAGGCTTGGCAAATTGCCTGACCTAAAGAAGCTTGGCTTAATTGTCTGGCTTCATGCTGCTTGGATTAAAGGCTTGGCTTAATTGCCTGGTCTAGAGAAGCTTAGCTTAATTGTCTGGCTTCTTGCTTTATGGATTAAAGGCTTGGCTTAATTGTCTGGTCTAGAGAAGCTTGGCTTAATTGTCTGGCTTCATGCTTTTTGGATTAAAGGCTTGGCTTAATTGCCTGGTCTAGAGAAGCTTGGCTTAATGTTCTGGCTTCTTGTTGCTTGGATTATAGGTTTGGCTTAATTGCCTGGCCTAGAGAAGCTTGGCTTAATTGTATGGCTTCTTGCTGCTTGGAAGAAAAGTTTGGCTTAATTGCCTGGCCTAAAGAAGGTTGGCTTAATTGTCTGGCTTCTTGCTGCTTGGATTGAATGAGGTAGTGGTGAGGAGGGTTGTGGGAACCTTGCTGGCTTCTATCTTTCTCAAAAGTGGAAGTTGGCAGAACCCACCTGATGAGCCCTTTGGTAAGGGTGAAACCCTTATATGGTGTGTTTTAATTCAAAATATTATATATGAATATAGATATATGTGTGTGTGTGTGTGTGTGTGTGTGTCTGTAAATATCTGTCACAATGGTATTCAATACCGAATTCTACCCCTGGGAGTGTATATCCTATGGAAATTCATTTATGATAAATGCTTTTGGTTGAGTAATGATTCGAACCTATGCCCTGAGCCGAAACAATGCCTGCAGGGACGGCTTTACCAATCGTAAAGTCGCCCCTCCAGGCATTGTTTTGACTCAGGGCATAGGTTCGAATCCTTACTTAACTAAAAGCATTTATCATAAATGAATTTCCATAGGATATACACTCCCAGGGGTAGAATTCGGTATTGAATACCATCATGGGTGTTTATTATCATTATTACTATTATCTAAGCTACAACCCTTAGAATATTTTGTATATTTGTAATAAAATCATTAGAACAATGTTATCTTTTCTCTTTCAACAGGAAAAGCGAACTGTCACAGCTTCAGACTCCTGACATTGGGTGGTGAGTACAGGACAAGTATCTTACCTGAAGACCTTTTATTGAACACTTTCTTTTTATTCTTCTTAGCGTAGGTAGTAGTAGAATATGAGTCGTATTTGAAGTGCCGAAAATAAAAGAGAGAGAGAGAGAGAGAGAGAGAGAGAGAGAGAGAGAGAGAGAGAGAGAGAGAGAGAGAGAGAAGTACCATTTGCAAGAAGCAGATAAGGTTTGAAGTAAAGACAAAATGGTTTAATTGGTTAAAAGGCATATGCCACATCAAACAGACTTAAGGAAGCAACCTCATTGCTCCTTATTATAAGGACCATTATAGCTTGGAGATTGAAACGTACTACACTCGTCTTTTCATATTTCTTTTGGCATCATAAATATCACATCAAGCAATCTACTGAGGCTTTGATCTCTCTCTCTCTCTCTCTCTCTCTCTCTCTCTCTCTCTCTCTCTCTCTCTCTCTCTCTTCCCCCAAGGTATACAGTATTCTTGTTGACATATGCTGTTATGAATATGTATCACTAACGCGAGTGATTTCCTTATTTCCTTTCCTCACTGGGCTATTTTTTCCTGTTGGAGCCCTTGGTCTTATAGCATCTTGCTTTATCAACTAGGGTTGTAAGCTTAGCTAATAATAATAATAATAATAATAATAATAATAATAATGTCCTAATTTATAAGTTACTCATAAACAGTACGTATCAGGACTACAGTATCCTTGGACAGTTTATGACCAATCTGTACATAATACAATTCCCAAAATGCTAATATCCGAACATCTGAAACCTAGTCTACTGACCTAAACCTCATGATCAAATCTGTGGAAATTAGTTGGCCTTTCGGGGAGATACTTGAGTCAGGCACTGGGGCCTGGGAGGCCGTTCAATAGCTCTGTGAAACTGGAGGAAACTCTGCAGTTGTTGTATGAAATGAAGTCAAATGATTGGACAGCAAGATGCAAGAAATGAAATGGAGACTGAAGTATAAATCAAGGTTAAAATCTAGGTACAGAAAGGGGTCGAAAGGACAATGCAAACACATTTAGGTAATGCCTACATTGCTTCTGCTTTAGGTGTATTGATGGCATTATTCCTCCATGTGAAGGTTGCATTAAAATGGCTTTAATTAGAGTACTTTATAAATGCTGATTCGGCTTTCACCCTTCACAGCTTATGGAGATGAGCAAGAGAATACAAGTTTGATGAGGAAGTAAAATCTCGAGTCCCTTCATGATAACAGCCTGGACATTCACGCTCACAGCCTGTTCACATCCTTCTGTAGGGACTTAAAAATGTGAACTGGGAAGACCCAAAGGTACTAGTATAACAGATGTAGAAAAGGCAACTATAACGTTCAGTATCTTATCCAGTTCAGGAGTTTTGGGAATTTATTGGAGGGAAACATTAAACAGAATACCTGTTCGACTGCATTATTATTTATTATTATCGTTATTATTACTAGTTAAGCTACCCCCTAGTTGGAAAAGCAGGATGCTAAAAGCCCAAGGCTTCCAAAACGGTAAAAATAGACTAGTGAGGAAAGGAAATAAGGAAACAGATAGAATAGCGTGCCTTAGTGTAATAATAAACAAAATAAGGGGTATTAGTTCAGTTTCAAACTAAGAAAACAGAGCTAGTTTACATGCAATCTCTCTCACTTTGGTAAAAGCATATCTCATAAAACAATTACTTGCTAGCAGAGTTGGGAGATTTTGTCTATGAAATTTTTGATAAGATTATTATTGCTACTTTCCATAAGTGTCTTCAAACCTAATGCATCTTATAAATTCAATCATAAATCAACTTCAACAATCTCTGAAGAGTCAGTACAATCAAAAGTTCTCTAATTCAGTTGTCCAAATTCTGATGGCGAGGCTATGAAGCATACTTGAGCACTGTGTAGTCAGATAGTAACAGAAACATAAAGTAAGTCACTGTTTATTAACAGTGAGGTCCTCCCGTATGACATAGCAAATCGTACTTCCATTTCTGTGACCAGCCTCTTATGATATATAGGGCAGATGGGAAATTGAAACTGAGATATGGCAGAAGAAATGTATAACTCAGGTATGGAGAAAGGGACAAGAGCAGCTTATCAGGTTATATTGATATGTGATCTAATCAAGAAGCCAAAGCAATGAGGATAACATTTATCATTAAGTTTAGGTTAACAAAGAAACACTTTATTTCCAGAATACTAAACATGTTGCATGCTGTCTCATTTTTATATCAATTATCCCTTTATATGTCTTGGGTAGTGACATAGCCTCTGTACCATGGCATTCCACTGTCTTGGGTTAGAGTTCTCTTGCTTGAGGGTACACTCGGATGCACTATTCTATCTAATGTCTCTTCATCTTGTTTTGTTAAAGTTTTTACAGTTTATTTAGGAAATATTTATTCTAATGTTGTGACTGTTCTTAAAATATTCAATTTTTTCTTGTTTCCTTTCCTCACTGGGTTATTTTCCCTGTTGGGACCCCTGGGCTTATAGCCTCCTGCTTTTTCAACTAGAGTTGTAGCTAAACAAGTAATAATAATAATAATAATAATAATAATAATAATAATAATAATGTCTCATAAGAGATAGGACAGACACACGTTGCACCACAAAATTAAACCTGGCTCTATACTCTCTTATGTTTTAGAATCCTGTTACTGCTATGATTAATATGAAAAGAAGATAACAATTCATATAATAGTTAATTTTTCTACTGATCATTCAGACACCTTTGGGAGAATTGGGCAAACAAATTGATTTTAAAATTTAGGTGTCATATAGGTATCAGTAAAATAGTGTCCTAGTTCAACAAAGTAACTATATTCTGGATACTTATGTTCTATCTCATGATCTAATCACCCTTTCTCTCTTTCCTGAAACCAGCCATTGTTCTCTAGTCTTGGGTAGTGTCGTAGTCTCTGCACCATGGTCTTCAACTGTCTTGGATTAGAGTTTTCTTGCTTGAGGGTAACCTACACTTGGACACACCATTCTGTCTTATTTCTCTCTCTCTCTTATTTTACTTTTTGACGCTTTTATTGTTTATATAGAAAAGGTCTATTTCAATGTTGTTAATGTGTTTAAAATGAGAGAGAGAGAGAGAGAGAGAGAGAGAGAGAGAGAGAGAGAGAGAGAGAGAGAGAGAGAGAGAGAGAGAATTCAAGTAGGCTCGCTCTCTCTCTCTCTCTCTCTCTCTCTCTCTCTCTCTCTCTCTCTCTCTCTCTCTCTCTCTCTCTCTCTCATTTTTATCCTTATTGATCGATTTATTTTTTTCATAATGGCATTCTTTAAAGTTTGAATTATACGATGATGATATTAATAACAGAATCTCCAACATATTCTCCAACACTTACAAATCTATCTTCAATACCCAGCTAGTGCCTTTATTTCTCTCCAACACTACAATATCTTTCAACACTCTCTTTCTCTACGCCACCAGTCTCCAACGAAAATCTCCAACATCCAATTTTCCTGCAGCATTTCCCGGGACCTTTTTCTCCAACAATTTTATTTCCATCAATCTCCAACAGCCAATCTGTATCAGATAATGGCTTCGTGTGTGTGTGTGCGTGTGTGTCTATGTATGTGTGTGCGTTATACATCAACAATAAACCGTTTCTACTCCAATGCAGGACATAGGCCTCAGACATGTCCTTAGTCATGCCTGGTATTTGGCCATTATTATCACCACACTGGCCTCTGTGGATTGATGATGGTGGGAGACTTTAGTCTGATCGCTCACAGCAAACCTACCTAGAATGGGTGGCCCTGCCTAGTACATCCTTGCTTGATCATGGCGATATGCAAATCCTTTCACTACATATCTAAGAAGAAAATAAGAAATAGAATAGTGTTTGAATAGAAGTTAAAACGTAGGTATAGTAATAATAGAATTAACTGAGGAAATACGATATTAAGAAAAAGCAAAATGAGAATATGATTCAACTATAAGGAGATAAGCTGGAGGGACTAGTGTGTGTTGGAGTGGGGTAGATAGGGAGCTGTCGGTCAGTGGGAATGAAGTAGCGAGGGTGACTGTCTGATGCCTTTGACCTGCAGTCGATTAGTTACTGCTGGTGACACACACACACACACACACACACATATATATATATATATATATATATATATATATATATATATATATATATATATATATATATACTGTATAAATACATGTATATATAATGTGTGCTTATCCCATAATTTTGGCTGGTGGCCGGGAGGCTGTTCCATGACCATGTATAATACAAGCTGTGGGAAATCCCATACTAGTCGCATTATGAAGTAAAAACTGAGGTTGAAAAAGCGGGATTTGGTTGGAGAAGAAGGCCACAAGGGGGTGTTGCAAATGTCCATTAGGGATCAACCTTCCTACGAGGGCAGACTCTTGGGATAAGGCTGTTAAAAAAAAAACTCGTACCACTACCAAGCGTGAGTTTTGAGAGTAATGAGACTAGCGGCAGATTGGATGAAATGAAGTGAGTAATAAAATGTCCGCTAAATAGAGGATTAATATTTTCGAAAAAAAGACAAAGCTTAAAAGGTTGTTAAATGAATAGTGTAACACTTTACTCACATTCTGTTTGTTGGATAGGTGTTTTTTAGACCTAAAGAGATACCAAGACTTAGCAAACGTGAGCAGTGTGCTACAACGCACGTCAATGTCATCTACATAGCGTGCCTACCTCTTAAAAGGCGCTTGTCAAGTAGCCTTAAAGAAATCGGCCTTATACCAGTACAGGTCCTTGTTTTAAGGCGGCTTCACTTTTTGTTTATTAAGATATCGGCTAATTAAATAATGTTATACTAAGCTTGTGAGTGGCCGAGGGGCAACCTGCTCTGTCCGCTGATTGGTGGAAATTAGTGGTGGATTTACCTTGCAAGAATAAAACTTCACGAAAAGTTTTTCAATGAATATGACTAAAATTTTACCTTTAAATTAGAATTGTATATCTAAAGTGAACATGAAATATCGTAACATTATTTCTTCTTCTATTTCTGCATCTTTTTTCAGACAAAGATGAAGAAGAAATAATGTTATGATATTTCATGTTTATTTTAGATATACAATTTTAATCTAAAGGTAAAATTTTAGTCATATTCATTGAGAAACTTTTCCTGAAGTTCTATTCGTGCAAAGTAAATCCACCACTACTATCCACCAATCAGCGGACAGAGCTGATTGCCCCTCGGCCAATCACAATACAGGATTCGACTGTAGAGGGCAGACCGGGAGGGGGAGGGTGATGAGGAGTACTGCGGTGACTCAGTTTTCCGTTGATTGGTGTCAGTGGTGAACGTAAATTTGGCGTTTAGCTTATCGCGTTGGATTACCTATTTTGCGTCTAACATGGGCATCCCCATATCCCTCGGGTCTCGGCAACATTGATGTGATCTCTCCGGCTAAATTAAGGTAAGGGTTCCTTTTGTTATATTATATTTGGTATTCGATAAAGTGACATAGGTTAACTATATGGCAGGGCTGTGAGTCGATCACGATTTGGATGAATCAGAATAACCTCCTAATAAGACATTTTATCAAAATAATAGTGCACTATCAATGATACACGAACTTCTCTCATCCAATTGCTCACATTATTTATGTTAGATTTATTCACATGCAGCTACCCACAGGAAACCAATCTTCTGAGCTATAGTCCTAGGTGTATACGAATTTTTATGTGAAATTCCGTATTAATTTGTTTAATTAACAGTAATCAGCCTTTATCATTCATCTGTCTTTGTCTATCTATTTATCCTTCCACCCATCTACTTTTATACCAATACATTTACATATATGTGTACACCTGAGGAATAGCAATCGACAACCAAACCATATTTAAATATTTTGACTTCCTAAATACCATATAGATCCCGTTGGTAGGAAACGCTATCAGTGTTGTGTGCTGTAGGCTTTCTGAAAGGCCTTTGCTGCGTTCCTTTGGTCCCATCTGCCCCTACTGTTCTTTAACCTTGCATTTACATTCTATCATGTTTCCCTTCGTCCATCTTGCTGTTCAACCCTTTATCTATTTCATTATAGTATACATTTTTTTCTGTTGTACATCGCTGAATAGTCTTCTTGGCACGAACTCCGGGTGATATGACTAATTCCATCTTAACGTTATGAAGTTGACTGCTGTAGTATAAGATAAATCTGGTATATTCAAGTGCAAAAGTAGTTTTTAAACTTATGGTATAGGTCTATGCACAAATAGGTGATGGCTATACAAAACGGGGAATGCACAAAATAACTACAAAGGGTAAAGGCCTTTACATGATATTGAGAAAGGGCATAGATCTATCCATAAAATAACCACTAAGGGTCAAGGTATATCCACAAAATAACAAGAAAAGGTAAAGGCCTACACGAATAATAACGATAATAAGTAAAGGTTTATACGCCATTGAGAGAGGTTACAACCATAAGCCCCAAATAACACCTAAGGTCAAAGGCCTTTACACAACGAAAAAAGCCAGTTATATATACAAATTCACGACAAAGGGTAGAAGCCTTTATATCAAATAACGATAGAGCGAAGTTTTGCACAAATTCCCTTGAGGGTATGTTATTATTATTATTATTATTATACTACCACTACTTGCCAAGCTACAACACTAGTTGGAAAAGCTGGATGTTATAAGCCCAAGTGCTTCAGTTATGAAATAGCCCAGTGAGGAAAGGAAATAAACTACAAAAGGTTTTTAATAATAATGACATTTAAATAAATCTTACATAGATATACTATAAAGGCTACAAAATAATAAGAGATCTAGAATTGTGTGCTCGAGTGTACCATCAAGCAAGAGAACTCTTCCCCAAGACAGTGGAAGACCATGATACAGAGGCCATGGCACTACCCAAGTCTAGAGAACAATGGTTGTAATTTGGAGTGTTCTCATTAAAGAGCTGCTTCGAGTCTTATCTACCCTTGCCAGGAGGAAAGTAGCTACTGAACTATTACAGTGCATCAGTTAACCCCTTGAGAAAAGAAGAATTGTTTGATAATCTCAGTGTTGTCAGGTATACGAGGACAGAGAGGAATGTGGATATATTAGG
>NC_090733.1:160402410-160419910 GCF_036898095.1 Palaemon carinicauda | reverse complement strand
GAAAACTGTATACTATCTAAAACTATTCAACCAAGGACTGCAGGATTGATTTACAAATGCTCTGTTTCCCTAGTCCAGTATATAATTTTATATAAACCTAGATAAAATGGAAAAATAAAGGAGCAAGGTGTGAAAATTATCATGGAAACAGGGATTCTGCATAATATTTGGAATGTTTGGCAGATTCAGGTGAAACACTAAAATCTCTCAAGTTAGGCCGTTGAAAGAAGGAACAAGTACCGTTTGTTCCAGTAGTCTGATTGAATTGTAAAAAGGAAACGACTTCAGATTGCCCCAACAGTCTGATTAAACTGTTTAAGGAGGAGCTCTCATTTATACTCGCAGTATTTAGCTAAACTGTTGATAAAAGAACCTGATGCAGAATGTTACAATCTTCAATAACTGTTAAACGACGAGACAGCTACAGATTGTTATTGGTGTCCCTTGCTGAACTTAGAACGGTTAGCTGTAGAATATCATAGAATTCTTGCTAAGCTGTTGATACTGCAACTTCAAATTGAACTTAAAAACTAGAAGTGGTTTCCTATTGGAAACGTCTCTGTCTCGCAGTGTGAGTCTGGAGTTCGAGCCCCTCTCAAACCCGTTGAGATACTACCACTAGAGAGGTATTGGATCCTTTGACTGGCCAGACAGTAATGCATTGGATCCCTCTCTCTGGTCACGGCTTATTTTTTCTTTGCCTACACTTACACAGAATAGTCTGGCCTATTCTTTACATATTCTCGTCTTTCCTCATACACCTGACAACAATGAGATACTTAACACTTCTTCACCCAAGGGGTTAATTACTGTACTGCAATTTGTTCAGTGTACTCTCCTCTTGGTAAGGGCAGAAGAGACTCTTTAGCTATGGTAAGCAACTCTTCTAGGAGAAGGACACTCCAAAATTAAACCATTGTTCTCTAGTCTTGGGTAGTGCCATAGCCTCTGTACCATGGTCTTCCACTGTCTTGGGTTAGAGTTCTCTTGCTTGAGGGTACACTCGGGCACACTATTCTATCTTATTATTTTTTTTTCTTCCTCTTGTTTTTTTGAAATGGTGTGTTGGGCAGGCTTAATAGAAAGGCCATGGATGCCTGGTGGTTTATCAAGAGGTTGTCTTTTCCTTTTTCTGACTCTTTTTCTTCTCAAAACCATCCTTACTGTCCTCCCTTCAGTTGAAGTGGCTATCCTGGAGGGTATTTAGCCTTGCATGGTGTATCGGCTCCTCCATGTTGACCAGTTTTTCCGACTTTTTACTATAGTCTATGGGTATCATCAATCACTTTATTTATAATTCTATACATATTGTTTTTGTTATAATTCTTGTTAATCTAGTTTTTAAGTATGATGTCTCTTTTTTTATTTCTATTAATTCTTATGCTGTCTGGAGACATTGAGCGAAATCCGGGACCAGTACGTCCTAGATTTCGTCAATGTCGTCTTCTGTATTGCAATATTCGTGGTCTTCATGCAAATATCCAAGACCTTACAGTTGCATCCAGACTATGATATTCTTTTGTGCTCAGAAACTTTGGTTTCTAATATGAGGCACTCATCTGAGCTCCTTATAACTGGTTTTAAGAAGCCATTAATGTTGAAACGTGATGCCATCCCTAGGGCCAGGGGAATGGCGGTGTATATTAGGACCGAGTACCCTGCTTCTCATAAGTCATGCTATCAATGTGGATGTCATGAGATTCAGGTAATAAAAGTTTGTGGCAGGCATAACAACTTTTATTTGTGTTCGATCTACCGGAATCCAGACATGGATGATTCTATCTTAGATTGTCTTCTTACCATTATGGCTAAGATACAAGATGATAGAAAGGCTTCTTTTGTCTTTGTTGGTGATTTTAATGCTCACCATAGGGAGTGGTTAAGTTCTGTCTTTCCTACCGATCGCCATGGCCTAAGAGCTTTAGACTTTGCCTCTGAATCAGGCTGTGAGCAAATCATAAATGAAGCTACTCACAGGTCTGGTAATTGCTTGGACCTCGTATACACTGACTCCCCTGGCGTTATAACAAGTAAGGTTGGTTCTCCAGTCGGGACATCTGATCATGCCTTGATTTCATTATTTGTGAAGACTGAGCAGCCTGTCCCTGATATATCATATTCTTGTAAAATTTATATGAAATCCCAAGCAGACTGGAATGGGATTTTGCATGATCTGTTGTGCTTGAATTGGTCACAATTATATAATAGTGTAGATCCTGTTGTCCCTTTGAATGAGAATCTAGTCAACATAATTGATAGGCGTATCCCTTCTCGTGTGCTAAGGTACCGAGTGAAAGACAAACCGTGGTTCAATGATGATTGTAGACGTGCTTATTTGGAGAAGCAGGAGGCCTATCACCTTCGGAAGGGTAACAGATCAGATTTGACCTGGAACAACTATACTGTACTCAGCTTCGAGCTTTTTCTCAGAGAGTTTATGCCTCAACTGAAAAGGAGTACAATTTAACCATAAAAGAAACTCTTTCTGGTACAACTCAGGAACATAAATGGTGGTCTACCCTTAAAACTGCACTCTTTGGTGTAGATGCAACAGTTCCTCCTTTACTTAAATCAGACGGCTCAGTCACTCACTGTCCAAAGGAAAAGGCAACCCTTTTGGCTGATGTTTTTGACAGTAAACAGAGTAATGAGAAACTTGAACTTCCTCATTCCTGTTTTCCTGAGGCTAAACTAACTAGTTTAGCTTTTCGATCTCGTGAGATTAAAGCTTTGTTGATGGACCTTGATGCTTATGGAGGTGTAGACCCAAATGGTATTTTTCCTTTGTTTTTTATATAAAGACAGCAGATTTCTTAGCTCCAAAGTTATCTGTTATTTTGCGCAAGTTAGCAAGAAGAGGAGCTTTTAGCACTTGTTGGAGAATTGGTAATGTTACTCCTCTATGTAAATGTGTTTGTGTTAGCTCAAGTCCCACTGATTACCGCCCAATTTCCATAACTCCCATATTATCTAAAGTTTTTGAACGTCTTCTGGCAAAACGTCTTAATAGGTTTGCTGAAGGTAATCATCTACTCCCTAGTTTGCAATTTGGTTTTCGTAAAGGCCTTGGAGCATGTGATGCCCTTCTTACAATCTCCAATGCTGTACAGAAATCCCTTGATTGTGGTCAGGAAGTTCGTATGATTGGCCTTGATTTTAGTGCTGCCTTTGACCGTGTTAATAATGAGGCCCTTGTTTTCAAACTGAAACAGTTGGGAGTGGGTGGGTCGTTTCTTAGCATTATTATTGATTTTTTAAGTAATAGATCTCAAAGAGTTGTTGTTGACGGGCACCATAGTGAGTATAGGAATGTGATATCCGGTGTTCCATAGGGTAGTGTTCTTGGCCCATTACTTTTCATACTATATACACATGACATGTGGTTTGGCCTAGAAAACAAGCTTGTTGCATATGCAGATGATGCTACTCTTTTTGCATCAATTCCATCCCCTGAATGTAGATCTGGGGTTGGTGAATCCCTTAATAGAGATTTAGCTAAGATTAGTGCATGGTGCAAATTATGGGGTATGAAGTTGAATCCTAACAAAACTCAAAGCATGATTGTAAATAGGTCAAGGACGGTGGCTCCTCAACATCCGGATGTCAGTATTGATAATGTTTCTTTAAATTTGTATGACTCTTTCAAAATTTTAGGTGTGATTCTCGACAGCAAATTTACTTTTGAGAAACATTTAAGGTCTGTTTCTTCTTCAATTGCACGAAAAATTGGCTTATTGAGAAAGTCTTTTAAGATTTTCGGTGATCAATCTATTCTGAAGAAGTGTTTTAATTCTTTCATTCTACCTTGTTTTGAGTATTGTTCTCCTGTCTGGTCTTCAGCTGCTGATTCTCATCTTAATTTGTTGGACAGAAACTTACGGTCTATTAAATTTCTTATTCCTGATCTAGATATTAATCTCTGGCACCATCGTTCAATTAGTTCATTATGCATGTTGCATAAGATTTTTCATAACTCTGACCATCCTTTACATTCAGATCTCCCTGGACAATTCTATCCTGTTCGTATTACTAGGCAGGCAGTTAATTCTAATAGCCAGGCCTTCTCCATCATGAGGCTCAATACTACGCAGTACTCTAGAAGTTTTATTCCTGCTGTTACCAAGTTGTGGAATGATCTTCCTAATCGGGTAGTTGAATCAGTAGAACTTCAAAAGTTCAAAGTTGGAGCAAATGCCTTTTTGTTGACCAGGCGGACATGAGTCTTTTTATAGTTTATATATGACATAATTGTTTTTGACGTTGTTAATAGTTTATATAGGACATATCTGTTTTGACGCTGTTACTGGTTTTAGAATGATTTATTGTTAATTTATTCTCTTCATTTATTTATTTCCTTATTTCCTTTCCTCACTGGGCTATTTTTCCCTTTTGGAGCCCCTGGGCTTATAGCATCTTGCTTTTCCAACTAGGGTTGTAGCTTGGATAGTAATAATAATAATAATAATAGCAGTGTCTGCAACCTTACCATCCTAGTGAGTTAGGGATGGGGTATTCTGAGGGGAACCTATAGGTTTACCTGTTAAGTCATCAGGAGCAGTTGTCTGGCCCTCCCTGGTCCAAACTTGGGTGGAGAGGCGCTGCTCGTGTATACAGTATACGGTCGGTCTTAGGACATTGTCCTTACCTTTGCTGATCATGGGTGACCTTTAAAGTATAGATTGTTTTTACAGCCTGTGGCTGAACTCTGGAAAGGGAGCCCCTCGTAAAACTTGTTTAGAGAGGAACTGCTATTTTTTACTGGCAAAATCTAACTAAACTGTTGGCAAGGAAGCAAAGTTGGATTATTCATATAAAAGAACTGTTAAAGAGGGTTCTAGTGTATCCTGTAGTAGGGATGTAAGAATGCTACCACGTCCTGCGCATCGGAAAAAGCAGTGAAAAGGACAGCTGCAGTCTTGCTATTTAGCAAATGACTGTGTCCACTGCCTATAACTGTGGAAAATGTAGTCTTGCAGTTGGACTAATTAGTCAAAGATTAGGCTCATTGCCAAGATCTTTGGTTGGTGACTGCAAGGGCATGCAATCGTAAAATCCTGTGCCAAATTATTAACCATGCCTGATGTTATTTGTGTGCATCAGGCAACCGACCCCTTAACGTAAGGATAACAATGGGAAAGAAAAAATTACAGATTATCAATAGCTTTTTTTTTTCTTTTTTATGAAACTATTGGAAAAGAGAGCATTTGTAAATTTATCCTGCAGTCCTGGGTTGAACTGTTTAAAAAAAAACAATGGGATAGTTTCCCAGTATTCTATGGCTTAATTTTTAAATGAGCATGCATCCAGGCAGTTTCTACTGTCTCATGTTGAACTTTTGAAAGAGGAAGCTACTGCAGAGTGTACCATCAGTCTCCCAATAAACTGTTGAAAGATAGATTTTTCATTGTGCCAGTGTCTTTTATCTAATTTAAAGAGCGACTTCTCATAGTACCATCACTTTTTAGCTAAACTTTTGAAAGAGTAAGCAACTTCACAATGCTCAAGCAGCCTTTGACTTAAGTATTAAATGACGAAGTATCCACATATTGTTTTAACTGGTTCTGGTTAAACTATTGAAAGAGGAACTGTATTTCCCAGACTTGCTAAAAAAAAAACAATGGGAAATATTGCTATAAGTGGAAGTAACTGTATTGTGCTTGCAGCTTTTGGCTAAAATGTTATGAGAAAAAGCAAGTACGGGTCGAGTTTTAATATAGAAAGCATTGCTGATTGTCTATACAGAATCTTATGTAACTGCTAGAAAAGGAACCACATTGCATCAACTATGGTGCATGGGCAAATTATTAAACATGATTGTAAGTAGGTTGAGGACAGTGGCTCCTCAATATCCAGACCGCTTCATTGATAATGCTTCTATAACTATATGCAGCTCCTTTAAAACCTCAAGTATGATTCTTGATTGCAAATATACTTTTGAGAAATACGTTCTATTCTTTTCTTCTTTAATTGCTCAAAGAATTTTCTTATTGAGAAAGTCTTGAGATTTTCAGTGATCAATCTATTTTGAAGAAATGTTTTGAGTATTGTTTTCCTGTCTTATCATAAGCTGCTGATTCTCATCTTAATTTGTTGGACAAAAACTTGTGATCTATTAAATGTCCTATGCCTGATCTGTATATTTTCTCTGATACCGTTGTTCAGTTCTTTATGCATGTTACATAAGATTTTTCATAGTTTTGACCTTCCTTTGCATTCAGATCTTCCCAGACTGTACCTTCCTACATATAGTCCTAGATATGCAGTTAGTTCTAAGAGTCTTGCTTTCTCAATCATAAGGCTCCATACTACATAGTATTACAGAAGTTTTATTCCATCTGTAACCAGATTGTAGAATGATCTTCCGAATTGGTCTGTTGAATCGGTGGAACTTCAGAATTCAAACTTGCAGTGATTTTTTTTTATGTTAATAGACTGACATGAGTCTCTTCATAGTTTATATTGTGTATGACATTTTAACAGTGCTACTGATCTTGAAATATTTTATATTCTTCATGCATTACTTTTCATATAGTTTATTTCCTTATTTTCTTTTCTCATGGGGTTATTTTTCTATGTTGGAACCCTTAGGCATATAGGATTCTGCTTTTCCAACTAGGGTTGTAGACTAGCTACTACTACTACTACTACTACTACTACAGTAATACCTCGACATACGAGTGTCCCAACATACGAGAAATTTGATACAAGGAAAGTTTCGAGCAAATTTTTGTCCCGAGATACAAGAAAAATTTGAGATATGAGGATACGAGATGGTTCCCTATGCAGCCAGTCGTGACTGGTTGGATAATTTCAAAAAATGGACTGGGATACACTCGGTTGTGAGGCACGGGGCAGCAGCAAGTTCCGACCCGAAAGTCGCGGTGGACTACGTCAAAACCTTTGCCTCAGTTATCGCAGAACAAGGATACATCCCCCAACAAGTGTTCAACTGCGATGAAACTGGCCTTTTCTGGAAAAAAGATGCCCAGGAGGGCATTCATCATGGCAGAGGAGAAGAGACTACCGGGCCATAAACCCATGAAGGACCGGTTAACTCTAGCCTTATGTGCCAATGCCAGCGGTGACTGTAAGGTCAAGCCACTGCTGGTGTACCACTCGGAAAACCCACGAGCTTTCAAGAGCCAAAGGATCTTGAAAAAAAAAACTGCAAGTTACGCAGCATTTCTTCACAGAATGGGTTAATCTGTGCTTTGGTCCGGCAGTCAACAAATATTTGGCCGAGAAAAACCTGCCAATGAAATGTCTCCTGGTCCTCGACAATGCCCCTGATCACTCTCCTGGTCTCGAAGAGAAAATTCTTGATGAGTACAGGTTCATCAAGGTCCTCTATCTCCCGCCCAACACCATGCCACCCCTCCAGCCCATGGACCAATAAATATTTCCAACTTTAAACAACTGTACACGAAGAATTTGTTCAAGAAATGCTTCAATGTCACAGGCAACACCATTCTTGCCCTTCGTGAATTTTGGAAGGAACATTTCAGTATCGTCCATTGCTTAGAAATTATTGACGATGCATGGCTGGGTGTCACACAAAGAACTCTTAATTCAGCAGGGAAGAAATTGTGGCCAGCTTCTATTGCCAAGAGGGACTTTGAAGGGTTCGATACGCCAAACCCTGATGAACCCGAACCTATTGTGGTGGATGAAATCGTGTCTCTGGGAAAGTCCATGGGACTAGAGGTAGATGAGGCAGACGTAAACGACCTTGTCGAGGAGCATCAGGAAGAGCTCACGACACTGGAATTGATCGAGCTGCAGAAGATGCAACTTTCGGAGGTGTTGCAGGAGCTCAGTAGCGAGGAGGAGGTAGAAGAGGAGGATCGCCTTTCTACGAAGGAAATCAGAGACATGTTAGTGAAGTAGCAGAAGTTTTCTGGTTTTATGGAAAAGAGGCACCCGGACAAGTTGGCGTGTAGTCGTGCGTTAGCCTTTTATGACGACACTTGTGTATGTCATTTTCATAACATTTTGAAGGGAAGACAAAAGCAAACATCCGTAGATAGGTTCCTTTTAAAAAGGCCGGAAAAAAGTGAAGGTGGAAGTGAGTCGAAAAGCGAGGCAAAAAAGAACCAAGCCGGAAGAAAAAGAAAAGTAAAAATATGAAAATGAAAACAAAATCAAAATTAAGTTTAATGTAATGTAAGATTAACATTTATTTTTAAGTGTGTGTACAGTAAGCCAATTTCATTTAAGTTGAATTTAATGTTTAAGTTATGTTATGTAGTGTTACAAAAGTGTAGCGTACTGAACGTGTTGCCATCAAGTCTCTCTCCTCCCCTTTCTCTCTCCCTCCTCCTCCACACACCGCCGTTAGCTGCTACCGTCTGTCTCGAAGGTAGTCAATCTATTAGCGTGCCTTTTTCCCATTTGTATGGGGGTAACATGGTTGCTCGAAGGTAAGAACTCCATAATAATGTCACATTTTATTGCAGATCATAACCAGTACATAGGTATTTGTTATTTTGTGAGCGTAGGTTGTGAATTACAACAATTAAAATCATGTTTTCCACTGTAATATACTGTTCAGGTTTTTTTTTCAGAGGGTGGGAACGGATTAATTTTTTTTAGTTATTTTATATGGGAAAAAGTGATCTGAGATAGAGCGAATTGACATACGAGCTCAGTTCCCAGAACATATTAAACTCGTATCTGAAGGTACTACTACTATTACTGCTACTACTACAACATGAAAAGTAACGGGCCAAGAACTTCAGATATCAAATTACTATATTACTACGAGATGTAACCAGAGTGGGATCCAGTGTAGTACTATCCTGCCAGTCAAAGGATCCAATAACACTAGTGGTAGTATCTCAATGGGTGGTTGGTGTCTTGGACAACTTATACCTATAATTTAGACCATTCATTGCACTCAGATCTCAGATTGTACCATTCTGTACAATATGCAGCAAAAGTGGTGTTCACTTTTTATTTATTTTTTTTATTTTGGTACCGGACAAGAGTTGTTCTTAAGTTGACACTTAGTATTAAATCTTTATATCTCACTTTGTAAACATGTATGAGCGCAAGTTGTTCACTTATGTAGAATCTCATGATTGAAACATTAGATCATGAAAATAAACATTTCATTCTAAAATAATATTTCAGAAAAAAGTGTTACTGTAGCAAGAATCTCTGTTATCTGTGATTCCCCTGAGACTAGTTGTGTGACTGTATAGCCTGCCTGACACTTGCGCGCATTTTTGCCACGCACTGGCACGCATTGATGCGCGCCAGTGCGTGCCACTTTGTGGCACGCACTGGTGTTTTTCGCGCACTGTTCACGATCAGTTCACTCCAGTTCGCGCATCGTTCACGCGACGTTCACGCGATGGCACGAATTGGCACGCGTAGTTCGTGCATCGTTCACGACACGTTCACGCGAGTTCACTCATCATTCCGCATCGTTTCCGCATCGTTCACGCCAGTTCATGCCAGTTCACGAATTGGCCACTCCATATAAAAACGGGGCTTCTCCAACCCGAAGACATTCTTGGATTGGCTTCAGACGAGACAACATGCTTACTGTCAGAGACACCATTGCATTGAGGAGAAGATACCTATACCTGGCAGCTGCTGTAGCATTTGTTGGAGTTTATCAGAAAAGGCTGGCAAAGGAAAAAGAGAAACAAAAGCCAACCCTACCTCGAAGAAAGATACAAAGGAAAGTTTGGGTCAGGGAATGGTTAACCAGAAGGCACTCGTTTGGACACTATGACAGTCTATTGACTGAACTCCACAAGGAAGATCCAAAGGGCTACAAAAATTACCTGAGAATCACACCTGACCTGTTTCAAGAGATGGTTGAGAAGTTAACCCCGCACCTCCTGAAGCAGTCCACCTTCATAAGGGAACCGCTTCAAGTTGGACTCAAGCTTGCTGTCACCCTCCGCATTTTAGCCACTGGAAATTCCTATCAAAGTCTACATTACAGCTTCAGGGTTGAAGCAAGTACCATCAGCAAGTTAATACCAGAGGTGTGTAAAGCCATCATCGCTGCCTACAAGGACGAAGTGCTGCGTTGCCCCAAAACTGGAGAGGCCTGGAAGGAAGTTGCTGCCAGATTCAGCTCCAGATGGAATTACCACAACTGTCTGGGGGCTGTGGACGGAAAGCACATTGCCATAAAGAAGCCACCCAATGCTGGCTCTTACTACTACAACTACAAGGGCTTCCACAGCATTGTACTGATGGCAGTCGCAGATGCTTCCTACAGGTTCCTCTATGCGGATGTTGGGGCAGAGGGTGGTGCGTCGGATGGAGGAACATGGAGCAACTGTTCTCTGCATGATGCTGTAGAAGACAACAGAGCTGGAGTGCCTCAACCAGAACCACTCCCTAATGATGACCACCCAGTGCCCTATCACTTCGTTGGGGATGACGCCTTTGCTCTACGAACCTGGATGATGAAACCATTCTCCCATCGGTCGCAAGTCCTACGAGAACGCATATATAGCTACAGGTTGTCTCGTGCCCGACGTGTCGTTGAGAATGCCTTTGGAATTTTAAGTCAAAGGTTCCGTTGCTTCTTGACGACGATGCAGCAGAAGCCCAGCACCATCAACCTGATCACCAGGTGTGCCTGTGTCCTGCACAACCTCGTCCTCATCAAATACCCAGGTGCTTTGTCAGAAGTGGACTACGAAGATCCGGACACACACATGCTCTGATCCCTGGTGCATGGAGGAATGAGCAAAACCTGCAGGGGCTGATGACTCTACCTGGCCATCATATCCAGAAGGATGCAAAGGATCAGCGAGACTACCTTTCACATTACTACATGTCCCCTGCTGGTGCTGTCCCTTGGCAAGAAAAAATTGTAGTACCTCCATGAGCTGTATAGTTGTTCCATTTTGTAAATAAAAGAAACGTATATTTTTCGTTTGTATTTTTTGTGGCCCTTTATTTTAGTTTCAATAAGAAAGCATTTGATTTACATATAAATAGCAGACATAAAATATGTACAACTATTAAGAAAGCATTTTATTTTTACATTCAAACAGCAAACTTAAAAATTTCTTGGGTTTATTTTTCATTTCATTTTTATTTAAAACAAAAAATGTACATCTTGATTGGTAATAGATGAAAATAAGTGTGTGCATGAATTAAGACATCATTTCATTTTTACATGAAAACAGCAAACTTAAAAATTTCTAGGGTTTATTTTTCATTTCATTTTTATTTAAAACAAAAAATGTGCATCTTGAGTGGCAATAGATGAAAATAAGTGTGTGCATGAAATAAGACATCATTTCATTTTTACCTGAAAACAACAAACTTAAAAATTTCTAGGGTTTATTTTTCATTTCATTTTTATTTAAAACAAAAATGTGCATCTTGATTGGTAATAGATGAAAATAAGTGTGTGCATGAAATAAGACATCATTTCATTTTTACATGAAAACAGCAAACTTAAAAAAATTAGCCTATAGCGACAATACGTCGACAAAGGCAGGATCGTTACCTCGATCGTGTCGAAATCCCCGAGCTAACAATATAAGCATTTTATGCGGAGCTAAATAGCTAAATTATTAAAGCAAAACAAACTGGGAACGTCGCTCTAGCAAACTAAATGACCCATAAGAGCGAGCGATAGCATCCTGGATGCCTCCGGTAGGCAACAGCTCTTGTTTACGTTAATATCACTTTTGATTTCATTCAAAATGACAAGAGCTTACATTTATACATAGTAAAGATAATACTCCACTTTCCAATTTTTTTTTCACATTAAGACAGCAAATATAAAAACATATTAGGTTTATTTTTCTTTCATTTTCATTAATTTTTTTGTTTCCTTTTTGTTTCTCTTCATTATAAAGATAAAGATAGTTTGAAATAAGATATCATTTTTTTCCACATTAAGACAGCAAATATAAATTTTTTTGGGGGTTTATTTTTCTTCCCTTTTATTATTTTTTACTTTACTGTTTCTTTCTTTGTATTTTAAGGAAATAGACGAAAAGCGTTTGGAAATATATAAATATTTTATTTATATTAAAACAACATATATATACAAGTATCACACTTCAATTATGTACAAATATTTTACACTATTTAAATTTCCTTGTCCTTGACTGGTGGGGTATCAAGTTCCTTGGACGAGTAGAGGGGTGAGGGTGTCATGGCTTCATCAAGGTTGCTGTCGATGGTCGTGGGGTCAGGACAGGGAAGGTCAATGGACTTTTGAATGCCGCCGACAGCGACGTTAATGAAGGTGCTGGTGAAGGAGCCTGGACAAGGGTGGGTGACGACACTGGCACTGATGGCGAGGTCACCTGGACAGGGGTGGATGACAGTGGAGTTGGCATCCCTGGGTGCCACTCCGTGGTACGGGGCAAGGAAGAAGGGCTTGACTGCGGCACCCAGTTATGACTGGCTGGACGATGCTGCTGCTGCTGCTCTGGCTGTGCATGCGAGGGTCCTGGTTGAGGGGACTGCCAAGGTTGCTGCTGGTGAGGGGGTTGCCAAGGTGACTGCTGGTGAGGGGGTTGCCAAGGTGACTGCTGGTGAGGGGGTTGCCAAGGTGACTGCTGGTGAGGGGGCTGCCAAGTTGACTGCTGCTGAGGGGGCTGCCAAGGTGACTGTTGCTGAGGGGGTTGCTGATGCACAGGGGGCTGTAAAGGTTGCTGTTGCTGTGGGCCTGCCCAGGTCACTGAGGATTGTTGCTGTGCCTGCTGGAAGACCTGAGTCTCGTCCCTGTAACGTTGTGTGAGATTGAGGCACTCTATTTGGAATTCGTGCCATCGGTGTACTGGGATGGCACGCATGTAGCCTTCCAGCAGGCACGCAAAATCGTGCACAATCTTGTGCTGGCCCATAAACGTTGGGGTTGACGATTCAGCTTTCGACACAAGCTGAAACATAAAAAATATTATAAAAATATATTATATATTATATATATGTATATATATAACAAACATTGTAACAATTTAGTACAGCATTTTAATGCAACAGATAGCATATGTCAAAAAATATTAATACTCACATTCCTCAATATATTGCTGAAATCCTTCTCCGACACATAGGTGTCGCTGTGAGAGGTGTCAAGTGTTCGGCAGGACCCCTTCCCCTTGTCCTTCCTGGTGGTGGTAGATGCCTGGCTGCGAGACCCCGTCGACCTCACGTCATCGTCGACATCGCTGGCTGTCGTGGCACCTCCTTCGGAGCCATGAAACTCCTCACTGGCGACTGTCTCTCCCCGGACGATGTGCTGTATGAGGAACGACCAAGTGTCCATGAGGAAGTCATCACGGCCACTCCTTTGGGCCTGGCCAGCTTCACTTCTTCTCCTTCTTCATAATTTTGCCAACCCTCGTCCTCAAGTTTTCGTAGCGTTTTTTGCACTGGGCAGCAGTGGCAGGAGGTTCCAGCTGGCTTCCTATATATGCCCACGTGCTGTCCTTCAACACTTTGTTTATCCACTCCTTGTGTTTCTTGTCAAAGAGCATGGGGTTCTCCTTGACAAGGTCGGCCAACGTAGTCTCCGTCTCTTCCGTCCACTGGTAGTCAGGGATGTCCTTCTTAGACACCCGAACCCGCTTCTTCTTTAAATCGTCATCACTGGATACCTGGCTCTGGCTTGTATCCTGCTGTGTCTCCGGGATGACCATATCGAGACTTGAAAATGATGAATGAGGAGAATCTCGATCTGCAGTCTCCTCTATCACGTCCATTTTCCTCCCCCTTCCCTTTGGCTGCTTCAGTTTAGGCATGTTGTCTCCTCGCTGGCGAACTCTGGAATGGCTAGGAGTGTCCTCGGACCTCAATTTATATACCCCCTAATCCCCTTAATCACACGAGAGCTCCACCCCATGATAATCCCACGAGAGCTCCACTGGCGGAGTAGGAGGGCACTAGCGTGAGTAGGCGGGCACTAGCGTGAACCGGCGGGAACTGGGGTGAACTGGAGTGAACGATGCGGGAACTGGCGTGAACTGGAGTGAACGATGCGGGAACTGGAGTGAACGATGCGCGAACTAGCGTGAACAGTGCGAGACAATGCGGGAGTACAATGCGTGACAATGTCAGTGGGAAGGCTACGATGCGGGAACTGGCGTGAACTGGAGTGAACAGTGCGGGAACTGGAGTGAACGATGCGTGAACTGGCGTGCACGATGCGTGGAAGGGGAAGCATGGCACGCATTGGTACGCTCTGGCACGCCAGTTCCAGCACTGTTCACTCCAGTTCACTCCAGTTGGCGCATCGTTCACGACTATTTCACGGCCATTTAGTGCGTGCCAATGCGTGCCACAAACTTTAAACATTTCAAAGTTTTGGGCCCGCATGGCACGCATTGGTACGCTCTGGCACGCGAGTTCCCGCACTGTTCACGACATTTTCACGGCTCGTTCACGCGAGTTTGCGCATCAATGCGTGCCAGTGCGTGCCACAAATGCGTGCAAGTGTCAGGCAGGCTTATGTCGGGATAGAGTGAAACTGGGAAAGAGGATCTCGCGATAGAGAAAAATTTAAGCGGAGTATAGTCTAATGATAAAAATTTATGAATTTCTGGTATGAATTCAAAGTTGAAACTTATTCTCGCTCATGTTGATTTATGTATAAAGCAAATGTTAGTGAGGATCAAGATTTTGAAGCTTATAATAAATTATTACAAGTCTTAGCTCAGCCTCAGGCTAACACCAAGGAGGTTTGGTCAATACTACCTATATAGATTTAGTCTTACGAGGGTTTTTTTCAGTTTGAAAAAATAAATAAATAAAATCAGTAAATAAGCATGTTGGTGAGTTATATTTCCTATTAGAAATACATTTGATTCTACTTTTTCATTATTTTACTTTTACTTTATGAACGGGAGACTATAATCACGTCGAACATAATTAGCCACACCTATTATAGGTCGATTCTGAAGAGTGCCAACGACAACGTGTTTTAAATAGTGATAGTAATAGCAATTAGAAAGAGCAATCAGAGATTTCAGATCTCCAAAATTTAACGGGTTCTTCCTGATTCTTATACCTCTCTTTTGATGAAATTTGGTGAAAATCCTGCAAAATTTTTTTATGTAATCTTGCCTACACAAACAAACAAAAGTTGCAGATAAAATATGACCTCCTCAGTGGAGATGATAATAATAGTATGTTGCTCTGATGTCTAAGCTTATGCTATTGGCTTTATAACATACTAGGGCCTAGGCTAGCAACAATACATATTTGCATAAAATGTGTAACCTATTTAGGGTGTCTATCATCGGTCATACCATAAAGTGGGATTTGTTGAATTCCTCCACAGTCTGGGTGTAGTATACTTCCGTCTTTATTTTCTTTATAGACCTATAGGCTTGATAAGAATGATTTGAATGTGAAGTGCGAAGTGCATATGGGCCATGGGCTAGACAAGGGGAGGCAAGCTGAGCCATTTAAACAATGCATCCTTCATAAGTTTAGTTACGAAATCCTAAGTAAATGTCAAGAGATGCATGTACTAAAATCATTAATAAACCAGGTAACAACTAATTATTGTAACATAATAAAAAGGGTAAAGTAAATGGTATACCCCTATAATTTATTAAGAAAAAATATGTACAATTCTTTGAAATACATAGATGTATGCGAAAAATAAAATACACAAACTCCAGTAAAATAGATAGACCAAACATAATCTCGTCTTATAAGGGACATCGTTATTTTCTTGATATAAAATACGTGGGCAAACTATGTAATGTGATAACCTTGTTGGAGAGAGAGAGAGAGAGAGAGAGAGAGAGAGAGAGAGAGAGAGAGAGAGAGAGAGAGAGAGAGAGAGAGAGAGAGAGAGAGAGAGAATGTTTTTGATATTTATTATGAGCCAAAGTTCTCTTGGATGCCTATTCCTTCAGGGAATATAGTCAACCAGTTTGTTGGTTTATTGCAAATATTTTCCCTATACAGAGACTCCTGGATTAACAAGCTTTTTGGCTTATGATGTCCTCTTTACTATTGATGAAAATGGATGCTCAGTTATAAAGTTAGTTAACTGTTCCTTGTTTTCTACGTTTGTGCAGTGGATCACCCACTCGAAGAGGGGTTTTCAGTCCTCTATTGCATGGTTTTAGTCATCTGTACGGGACACAATTTTCTTGTTGATGTTAAGATGATTGGCTATGTTTTTTTCTCGAAATTCTTGCAAAATACAGCTTGACTATAGCTCACGGAGTTGGGGGTTGGTGTTTCCAGTATCATTTGGGTAGGTTTAACCATGTTTTTAAGATTACTGGACGTTGTGAGTGTCCCCATGACACTGAAATTGGGTGTCTGGGCAGATCATGCCCATAGCTACATCTGAGATACGTTCATTATGTTGAATATATTACTGCGGTGGCTAAAAAGTCAAATTTATCAAGTGTTACTTCTTTTAATTCTTACCATAAAAAAAATCTAGCGGAACCAAGCGTCATTAGAAATATAAAGAAGGTAAGAGTTGCTAGTTAGCAACTTCCGAATGAAAATCACTGAATTCAGGTAACGCGATTTTTGCCACATACTTTACAAAGTGCTAGGTATGCCGTTGATTATTACAGTTATGCCTTCTCCATCATAAGGCTCAACACTAAACAGTATTCTAGTTTTATTTCATGGGTGACCATTTTGTGGACTTATCTTCTAATCTGATGGTTGAATCAGTGGAACTTCAGACGTTTATGTAAAAAGCTTTTATTTAGAACTAGTAAACAAGTATTTTTTATAGTTATATATGACTGATCTAATTAATGACGCGGCTGGTCTTAAAATTTCTATATTTTTTATTCATTGCTTAAAGTGTATTTGCTGGATCCATATTTCTTTTACTCACTTGTAGCAGTCTGCTTTTAAACCATAGTCTATGACATAAACAAGTAAAGCGTGTCATAGAAAACGATTCCAGAAAATTTTCTGTAGAGAAAACGTAAACTTGAATTCGCTCGGTAACTATAAAAAAGTGTACCGTTTCTGAAAAGGAGATTAGTCAAGTCAGGTTTGTCATAATGGCTAACGCCTATTTGGCAACCAATGAAAAATAAAGTATTTCGTAATTTACAGATATTTTGTCGAGAAATTATCTGAAGATTGCCAATAAATAGTAGCAAGTTTTGATTTTAGGATTTTCTATCTAGTTACCGATAGAAGTAAGAAGAATCGGTAAGAAAAAGTAGTTTTTTTTCTAGGTTACATTGCCTTGTAATACAGTAAAATAATACCGAAGAATCATTTTGGCTCACTATTATCTTCTAGCCTTGGTACTGTAGATTCATTATACTAACAACTCTTACTGGACTTTATCCGTATTTAATGAAACAACGAAATACTATAATTTCTTATAGTATTTAATGAATATTTAAGATTAACAATTGTAATTTGAGGTCATCGACAAATCTTTAACGAGTTTACATGTTTAATTTGTTTTAAGTGATTGAGGATACCAATTTGTTCTTATCAAAACTCTTGGTATTTAATCCTAAATAAGAATGGTCTCCACTTTTATGATTTTACTTCCGACTAA
>NC_090733.1:160389910-160392410 GCF_036898095.1 Palaemon carinicauda | reverse complement strand
TTCAGCAGCTGTGCAGTAGAACAGCATGAGGGATGTGAAAGGCCGTGAATGAAATCAAACGCCTGTCGGCGCAGTCTACCAGTACTGATGTCACAGAGAAGGGTGGTGTTGGAGTCGTCGAGGGGTACGTCTTCCCAATGGAGGGATGTGCAGGATGTCCTCATGCTTGATGCTCTGGATCCTGCCGTTGGGCTTCAGCCAAGGCGTTATAATCCAATCCCAGTTGAACGGCGGCCAACGTGTTTCTTGACAGGGCATCGGCAACAGGATTCATTCTCCCAGGGACGTGTTGAAGGGTGCAATTGTATTCAGCCACGGCGGAGAGATGTCGGCGGTGACGGGCGGACCAGGCGTCAGACTGTTGAGTGAAGGCGTGCACCAGAGGCATGTGATCTGTGCGAATGACGAAGGGCGTACCTTCTAAGAAATGGCGAAAGTGACAGACAACCAAGTGCACCGCCAGCAATTCACAATTGAAGGTAGAATAACCCGATTCTGCCTTGGACAGTTTTCTGCTGAAGAAGGCCAATGGCCGGGGCGAGCCGTTGACCACCTGTTCGAGTACTGCACCAATAGCGACGTCGCTGGCATCGGTGGAGAGAAGGAGAGGGGCGTGTGGGACGGGAAAAGTGAGATCAGCAGCGGTTGATAGGGCATTCTTTGCGTTGCAGAAGGCCGCTTCTTGAAGGGGACCCCACTTCAGTTCTTTTGGCTTGCCCTTGAGGGAGGCGTAGAGGGGAGCAAGAGTGGTGGCAATGGCTGGCAGAAAACGGGGATGATAGTTGATCATGCCCAAGAATACCTGCAGTGCTTTGACTGTCGAGGGCGTGGGGAAGTTCTGAACGGCTGTTACCTTCTCAGGGAGGGGATGGACTCCTTCAGGAGTGATGCAGTGCCCTAAGAACGACACTTCGTTGGCGCCAGAGGTACACTTGTCGTACCGGACTACAAGGCCCTTTTGTTGCAGGTGGTCGAGCACGATGCGCAGGGGACGGAGGTGTTCCTGTTTTGAGGAAGAGAACAGACGTATGTCGTCCACGTAACATACAAAGAAGGGGAGGTTCCCTAAGATGCCATCCATGAGACATTGAAAAGTGGCCCCAGCATTACAAAAGCCAAAACAGGAGTAACTGAAGGTCTATGTACCGAAGGGAGTGGTGATGGCGGTCTTGGGGATGTCTTCTGGGTTCATAGGCACCTGATAATACCCCTTCAGGAGGTCGAGCGTAGAGAAAACCTTCGCTTTGTGCAGGTAGGAGGTCACGTCGGCGATGTTTGGGAGGGTGTAGTGATCTTGTTCTGTTTGCATGTTCAGGTGTCTGTAATCCCTACACGGACGGAGGGACCCGTCTTTCTTCAGGATGATGCGTAAGGGTGACGACCATGGGCTGGAGGCCTTTTGGCAAAGGCCCATTTCTTCCATTTTGGCGAACGTCTATTTGGCGGCTACCAATCGATCCGGTGCCAGACGTCTGAATTTTGCGAAGACTGGGGGTCCCGTTGTCCTGATATGGTGATAAATACCGTGTGGCAGGAGCCGTGGGCATTTGGCGAAGTTCTGGATGGAAAGGGTAAGACGTGAGGAGGTGGGCGTAGGCATCCGTGGGTGTGCTGATGTGGAGAGTGAGGTTGGAGAGGCCGGGTTGAAAAGGTGTCGACAAGTACGAGTCTGCGTTGACCAATCGTCAGTAGGCGACATCGACCAGAAGGTGGAAATGAGAGAGGAAATCCGCACCGAGGATTGGTAATGTGAGGTTCTCGTAACCGTAGGTGGGTATCGCAGATCCGTTGGCAGGTGCCAGGGGGACGTCGGTAGACTTAGACTATGTCGTGTCCTGAAGAGTTCCCTTGGCAAAAGAGAATGACAAGCACCTGTGTCTACCTAAAATCGCATGCCCATTCTTGCATCATGTAAAAAGAAAAGATTAGAAACACAGGAGGCCACTGCCACGAGGGATGGCCTACTTACACATTTTTTGGCCACTGACAATCCTTGGCACATTTCTTCGCGGCAGCCCCGAATCTGGTGTGGTAGTAGCAAGACTGCGGCCGATGGGCGGCAGTATGTGGCTGTAGAAGTCGTTGGTTGGGGCACGAGCGAGTGGTGGGTGATGGGTGGCTTTGTTGCCGCTCCGGCACGTCACCGGGTAGGCGTGTATGTCCTACGGCATTCACGTCAGCTGCGGTTGACGTTGAATAGGTTTCCTCTTCGTCAGGAGTGGTGTTGATGGCCTTATGGGTAAAATATCGACATCGGGTATGGCAGCGAGTACAGGTTTGGGTAAACGGCGTACCCAAAGGGCACGAAGCAGGTTCACTTCACGAGGAGAGCCATCTGCAGCAGGATGCAGGTGAGCGATACTGGTCATTTCCCTGACGGCGACCGAAGCTCTTTGGTCTCCCAACGTTTGTTCGTTTGTTAAGAGAGATGAAAAAGCTTTGCTATACGGGCGGCTGGCAACGGCGAGTACTGCTGCAGAAGGTATATTTTGAGGGCGTC
>NC_090733.1:160382410-160384910 GCF_036898095.1 Palaemon carinicauda | reverse complement strand
AACACACACACACACACACACACACACACACATATATATATATATATATATATATATATATATATATATATATATATATATATATATATATACTTACATAAACATAGCATTAGGCAATTAGCCCAAGGATTTTATTCGACCGGAGACGCATCTGAAAATTTTCTTGGAATGATTTAACAGACGGAAAACTGCCGGAGACGAGAACCTTCCGACCCGTAAAAATAATGACAGATATAAATATTGTTCTTTCGCATGAATGTCGTTACTGCGCGAGTGAAGACAAGTCTGAAAAATACTGCTTTTAATCTTTTTCTTTTTTATTTCGTGGACTTGCAGATTCAAATATACGTGCCACCTCGACATTTGTGAAAATATACAAAACCTTTTATTCCAAATATGCAAGCGTGGTAAATATGTTTAACTTTATATTTTTGTTTGTGATTTTTGTGTTTTGATGATATTCAGGCTCAAATATACACACGGAATTATTTGGTTGTGTTAATACACTTGTTTAACTCTTTTTTTTTTTTTTATTCCAATGAGCTACTATTCCCGATACGATTTTCTTCTTTTTCTTATAGTAATGCAGGTTCAAATATACGAGCATTCACTTTTAATTAAGTTTATTTTTGTGTTTTCAGGTTTAAATATACACACTATCTCGTTTAATCGTGGAAGCATACACATTGTTCAACGTCTTTTTTTCTTCTTTATTCGAATGCGCTGCTATTCCTGATCCGAATATATTTTCCCTTATGGTAATGTAGGTTCAAATATACGAATATTCGTTTTTCTTAGTTTTTACCTTGCGCACACATAGCTTTATATGCTAAGAGAGGGAATTTTGGTGTCCGTTGAGGTAATGTTAGTCAAGGATTTAGATATTTCTAGGTATTCTATTTTAAAATCTATTTTCTTTTTATTCCATGCGCAAATTACTCCTCAATATATACGTTTGTTGTTTCTAGATTCGTTTTCTCTCGATATATCTTGAAAGGAAGTTAGCGTTTCAAAACTAGCATGAAACAGTAGTGACCTAAAGTGGCTACTGAAGAAGTAAAGTCTGTAGCCATTCACCTCCAGTTGTGGCCATTAGAAGAATTTATGGATGTAAATGGAGCTGTATGGCGCTGCATGTGTTCCTGGATTCTCCCGCCGGTGGACCTCATGCCATTCCACGTTCCACGAGGTCTTGGTTGCGTTTCTGGCGTTCCTCTGTCCAATTACCGGCCATGTTCAGGTAGGGGGTCACGGGATGGGGTCTGTTTTGATGTTTTCGAGGGGGCTACCAACTGGCCGTCCTCCGCCAGAAGGTTTTATGATGAAGTAGGTGCAAGAAATGGAGGAACTCGAGGGGTGACGTTGAAGCTGGTTTCCAAAGGTGAAGGTAGAATGAAGGGAAATTGATAATTGTCATTAAATATATTTTAGAGAAACGATGTTTAGGAAACTTTGTCTCGATGTGAACTTAACTGCTATGTCTTCGCTTGTTATAAAGCTTTTTTTTTCTTTTTTTTTCTTTTTGCACTGGGAATAGTTATATTTTATTTTTACCTGATTTGAAATCTTTACTATTATTCAATTTTTTTTCCTAATAATTTTCACAAATAATTAGTAGTAATTGATTTTATATTTTCACATTTAGGGATTTATACTGAAATATTGATTTATCACGATTAATACCATTCTGGACGTCCGAATTCTTTATTCTTTATTTAATTTCGTAATTATTTATCGTTTTTGTTGTTGAATGTTTCACTATAGTCCTTGTATTAATGATGAGGTAAGTAATGAAGAGCTAATCGAAATATTTGAGAATTACACTACGTTTTTAATGCTAGTTTCTATTAACAGACATTATTATTATTATTATTATTATTATTATTATTATTATTATTATTATTATTATTATTATTATTATTATTATTATTATTATTATTCTATCATCTCTTCCCACGCGTATTGACGCAAAGGGGGCTCAAAAGACCATATACTTTGGTTTACCTTTAACTAAATTTGTTGCTAAACACTCTATTTTAGAATGATTCTTCACGAACTGAGCAGGTGTTTAAAATGAACATTGACTGATGGACTGCATTCGATTTGCCCCCAGAGATCTCGTTCTCACGTTCACTTATCTTTGGACATTTGGTTATTTCTCGTATTTCATTTGAAATTGCTTGATTTTTGTCCAAACATTAAGTAAATATAAAGTAAATATTTTGCTTTAATTTCCTACTCTTTTATTTCTTTTGCTAGTCGACTGTAATGCTGCACCCTTAATTCATGCAAAGGATTATATATGTATATATATATATATATATATATATATATATATATATATATATGTGTATATATATGTATATATACAGTATGTATATGTATGTGTGTATATATATGTATATATATATTATATATGTGTATGTATATATATAATATACATGCATTCATATATATGCATATATATATTCATATATATGTGTATATATACAGAATATAT
>NC_090733.1:160374910-160377410 GCF_036898095.1 Palaemon carinicauda | reverse complement strand
TGTGTCCCAGTTAAAATGTATCTGCCGGCTTCGTTGAGCCTGATGCCACCCAGAGAAAAATAGGAAAAGGGAAAATTAGTGAATAAAAGGTTGATATGGAAAAAAAAATTAATGATTGTGAGTTTTGGAATGATTTCCATCGTTTATGTTATACTTAGATTCTTTGAGAGAATGAAACCTTCATAATATTTTATCTCGAATGTGTTATGTTATTATGATATAGACTTTGACGAACAATTGAGATTTTTTGTTAATGCATTTATTACGGTTAATTATGGCGCTAAATGGCCTCATGTTTTTGAGCCTCAAGTCGAGGTGGTAAAGGGTCTTGAAGTTTTCATCAATAGTGAACATTGTCTTTCATCTGCAATTCTTAACTTAATCACAGCGCTGAACGACTACAGGATTTTTATCGATGTTAGATAATTTCAGTGTACCGTGTTTTAAACCAAGGTACCGAATGACTAAAGAGGTTTTAAATACTGACAAACAGTTTTTTTTTTTTTAAATACTTTACTGATTTTCTCTGACTTTAAGGAATGAATGTAATATTTGGAAATTTTCATCAACTGAAACTTGGCGTCTTAACAAATTTCAAGGGAAACGAGAATACTTTATAGATATTTCACATATGGAGATGAAGTAAATCGTTGATGCATTTGAATGTATATCATGATTTTCGCAGTTAAATACATTTCCATTGCACCTACTTATAACCGCATTTAGGAGTGATAATTAGAAAAAGTGAAAGTGAAGATAAAAGGAAAAAACTACGTAAAAAATAATACAGTTCACAAATAGAAAACTAGCTCGTCCAAAAAAAAAAGAAAAAAATCTGAAAAATAATTGGTTTCTTAATTAGAAGTTCAAGGAAGCAATAATATAACAGCGATGTTAGTGAATAGGAATAATTATTTCCTCCAACCCGCGAGTTCAGCGTTCAGCGAGAGGGAGTTAGGAACCTCGAGTAAATGATCCCAATTAAGAAAAAAGAAAATCTCAAATTGATTCTCCTTTTCGTTATTATTTATAGATATGGTTTGGGCGATAGCGATGTGAGTACATGTATTGTCTGGCGTTTTCGTCTACGTATTCCTAATGTTTTCCAGCTTTTTGCTCTTTTAATAATTGTGTTGCTTATATATATATATATATATATATATATGTATATATATGTATATATATATTATATATATATGTATACATACATATATATATATATATATATATATATATATATATATATATATATATATATATATATATATATATAAGTAACAGAAACACTCAACTGAGTATGTTACGTTATTGGAAAGGTCATATCTTACATTACTGAAAAAAATGAGTATTGTACATAAATGATAACTCATAATCTAAAATTACTGCTCCAATGTCCCAAAAAGACTTATCAAAGAGCAACATTTGACCTATTTATTTCTATGTGAAAAATATCTCGTTTAGCTTTCTCCTTTGGTGAAATCCTTTTTTGGCAAAGCACCAGCTCAAACTATCAACCACATTAGGAAAAAAAAGTAAAATAACCATACACCTAACGAAGAGGGTCAGAGAATATCCCTATCACGTGTAATATTTTGTAAGCTTTTTGAAGTATAAAACTATCCTAATACCCAAGGTCTATAGACCTTGCTAACATCATTAACAAAGGGTGAGAGGAAAGTTTGTGTCATGATTTAACTTAAAGAAGAATCACCGATAAATGAATCATGAAATAACTTTAAAGATTTAGAAGGATGTCTTAGTGAGAGAATTCGGCTGTTTATTGTGAATGTGGCTACGATTGTTGTCTTGCCTTTCATTGTGAAGCATCGTATTTTATAGCCATTATTCAATATAGATGTATATATATATGTATGTGTGTGTATATATATGTATATATATATATATTTATATATGTATATATATATATATATATATATATATATATATGTATATATATATATAATATTTTTAGGTTCAGGATTATATTGGCGCAAGTATACGCTTGTTGAATCAGGAATATCACACCGTAGGATATTCCAGTCTACGCTCTGAATTCACTAATTCATTTCCGATTTCGTCTCGCTCGGCATAAATATAAAGCCTATCTCTTGAGCCCCTCTCTACCTAACGTTCATGTGATTGATGGAGTCACTTGTTAAGACATAATTAGCGCTTCGAATGGTGGCTTACGGTAGATAATATCCTTTCGAGCCTTCATTACAGCAGCCAATTAACAGGGCATGACACGAGTCATGTGAGTAGCTTAGACTGCAAAATCGCAGTTCTTGTTCTGAGTTGGGAGGTCTATTCCTGACTTAATTAAGTTAATCATATGATGAACACTTCTAGGAACGGCGACACATGTTCCCACGTGTTTCCTCTGGTGAAAGTTTTTTGGGGGGACGCTATCATAACAGACGCACCTTCTGAAATGCACTCACACATTATATATATATATATATATATATATATATATATATATATGTGTGTGTGTGTATAT
>NC_090733.1:160364910-160369910 GCF_036898095.1 Palaemon carinicauda | reverse complement strand
TATTACTAGCTAAGCTACAACCCTAGTTGGAAAAGCTAGATGCTATAACCCTAAGGGCTCCAACAGGAAAAAATAGCCCAGTTAGGAAAGGAAATAAGGAAATAGATAAACGATATGAGAAAAATGAACAATTAAAATAAGATATTTTAAAAACAGTAACAACATCAAAACAGATATTTCATATATAAACTATAAAAAGACACGTCAGCCTGTTCAGCGTTAAAACATTTACTGCAAGTTTGAACCGAGTGGTTGGTTCTTTTGTTCGCATTCCCCATGGCACATACATAGGAATACAAGGAATTCAGGGAAGTTATTTAAAAAGAGATGATTGCATATACAATGCCCTGCGACACGAGACATTTCCAAATTGTATTCTTACAGGACCCCCAACTAAAGAAACTATGAATGGGCATAACCACACAAACTTGTTAAAGGAACCTTTCTAATCGATAGCTTCTTCTTCTTATCATTATCATTATGGTAGCTTTGGTGTTATGTATTAATCGTAGAAATTATACTTTTGATTTGAATGAAAGTTATAAATTGGGGAAAGCAGAACCATGATAATCAAAGAAAATGTAGAATAGATTGACCAATATCATTGTTTGAGAACAGTTTTGAATCATGTCTTTCTAATTCAGCAGAACAATTTTAAATCATATGCCTTTTTAGTTCAGTGGAACAATTTTGAATCATATGCCTTTCTAATTTAGCAGAACAATTTTGAATAATATGTCTTTCTAAATCAGCAGAACAATTTTGAATCATGTGCCTTTTTAATTTGGCGGAACAATTTTGAATTACATGCCTTTTTAATTCAGCCGAACAATTTCAAATCATATGCCTTTCTAATTCAGCAGAACAATTTTGAATCATATGTCTTTCTAAATCAGAAGAACAATTTCGAATCATATGCCTTTCTAATACAGCGTAACAATTGTGAATCATATGCCTTTTGAATTCAGAAGAACAATTTTGAATCATATGCCTTTCTAATTCAGCAGAACAATTTTGAATCATATGCCTTTCTAATACAGCGTAACAATTGTGAATCTTATGCCTTTTGAATTCAGAAGAACAATTTTGAATCATATGCCTTTCTAATTCAGCAGAACAATTTTGAATCATATGCCTTTCTAATACAGCGTAACAATTGTGAATCATATGCCTTTTGAATTCAGCAGAACAATTTTGAATCATATACCTTTCTAATTCAGCAGAACAATTTTGAATCATATGCCTTTCTAATACAGCGTAACAATTGTGAATCATATGCCTTTTGAATTCAGAAGAACAATTTTGAATCATATGCCTTTCTAATTCAGCAGAACAATTTTGAATAATGTGTCTTTCTAATTCAGCAGAACAATTTTGAATCATATGCCTTTTTGATTTAGCGGAACAATTTTGAATTATATGCCTTTTTAATTCAGCGGAACAATTTCGAATCATATGCCTTTCTAATTCAGCAGAACAATTTCGAATCATATGCCTTTCTACTTCAGGAGAACAATTTTGAATCATATGACTTTCTAATTCAGCAGAACAATTTTGAATCATATGCCTTTCTAATACAGCGTAACAATTTTGAATCATATGCCTTTTGAATTCAGCGGAACAATTTCGAATCATATGCCTTTCTAATTCAGCAGAACAATTTCGAATCATATTCCTTTCTAATTCAGCCGAACAATTTCGAATCATATGCCTTTCTATTTCAGCAGAACAATTTTGAATCATATGTCTTTCTAAATCAGAAGAACAATTTTGAATCATATGCCTTTCTAATACAGCGTAACAATTGTGAATCATATGCCTTTCTAATTCAGCAGAACAATTTTGAATCATATGCCTTTCTAATTCAGCAGAACAATTTCGAATTATATTCCTTTCTAATTCAGCCGAAGAATTTCGAATCATATGCCTTTCTAATTCAGCAGAACAATTTTGAATCATATGTCTTCCTAAATCAGAAGAACAATTTTGAATCATATGCCTTTCTAATACAGCGTAACAATTGTGAATCATATGCTTTTTGAATTCAGCAGAACAATTTTGAATCATATGCCTTTCTAATTCAACAGAACAATTTTGTCAAAATTTCGAATATTATACGGACTTTTAACATTCAAGTAAATTCATCGAAGATATCGTTCCACTGGTAAATGAATTCGTCATCATCATCATCATTAGCGAAATTAGTGACTGTACCGACTTTCCAAACAATGGAAAGAAAATAAACCCTTAAGCAGGGGAAACTAGCAATCTCTCTCTCTCTCTCTCTCTCTCTCTCTCTATCTCTCTCTCTCTCTCTCTCTCTCTCTCTCTCTCGCTCTCTCTCTCTACAGACCTGCAGACCTTTCAGGATCCTTTAAACAATATTGCCTCCGGATTTCACTCGTTATCGACATTACAAAAACAAGATGGAAAAGTAATACTCCTTAATCCCCAGTTAACGAGAGCTTAGCTAAGTGCAGAGAGAGAGAGAGAGAGAGAGAGAGAGAGAGAGAGACTTTCTACCGCTCTCTCGCATTATGATAGAGGCTGCTTAAATTGGTTTGAAAACCGAGAGCCCAAGACCTTTGTAAATCTCTCTCTCTCTCTCTCTCTCTCTCTCTCTCTCTCTCTCTCTCTCTTATTGGGGATTCGAGGAGATAAAGAGTACGGTTGCGGTAGACTATTGGAAACGTACTTGCCTGACGATCTGCCGGACTGGGGTTCGAGTTCCTCTCAAGCTCGATAGTTTCTTGTAGTGTCTGCAACCTCACCATCCTTGTGAGCTAAGGATTAGGGTTATGGAGGAGCATATAGGTCTTACGTGCTGAGTCATCAGCAGCCATTGCAATTGCGCTCCCTGGTCCAGCTTGTATGGAGAGGGGGCTTGGGCGCTTATCATATGGAGGCCTATATATGCTTAGTTTCTAGGGCATTGTTACTGTCCCTTGCCTCTACCATTCATGAGCGACCTTTAAACCTCTATTCTGTTCAACGAGAAGTTGTTGCTATGATTGGGGAATTCATCTTTTCTTGTGCATAATTTGAAATTACTTGAACTCGATCATGATTCATTTTGCAAATAAATGATTTATTCATGTTTTTAAAAGATAAATAAATTGTTTTATTATTTAGATGTAAACTATATCATCCCTGAATTATTTAATTTTCACTCGAACCTTTTATGAAATATTTATACAACAGGAATTTGATTTATGATAATTCCTATTCGGATGAGTAATTAATTCAAAATTATTTTTCTTTGTAGAAAATTACTGCTGTTAAGTTTTAATTTTCAGTGTTGTATAAGAAATTAGTATTCTGGTTGGATTTTAGTTTCAAAACTATCAATCTTTATTTTTCCTCAAGAGAGAATATGTATTTATTTTATTGAATTCATTTCGTATTTCACTGATGCGGAATTAGTATTAACTGTGAATGACTCGATGGTGTATAGTTTAGTTTGAGATGATTTCAGAATTGCCCCAGTAACAGGGATTTGTTCCATGTACAGTACTTGATCTCCTGCTATTCCAATGACAGGATTTTATTTTTAATGATTCATAATGTAATTTCTTCGTTAGTTAATATTTTGATTCATCTACAATTTCAAGATGGTATTTAGTTTGTATTATCAAGATATGAAAGTCTAATTATGAATGTGATACATTACTGAAGTGTATTTCCCCAGTTGTACTTCAAACAAATATGTTATTCACCATGTACATTTATATATGAACGTAATATAATGCTTGAATTTTATGTTTCATGTCATTACAGCATTAGTGGTCTTTTTGTTATTGTAATTTATTCATTCTTCACCATCCCTCCATCTATCAGCTGTGTTAAATCACATCGCCGAGAGAGAGAGAGAGAGAGAGAGAGAGAGAGAGAGAGAGCAAAAAATATAGATTTTTTTTTCTTTCTCCGATAACAACAGCGACCGGTATCCCTAGCGGCCGTCCATTTACTATGTTATGGGCAGAAAAGCGAATGTTGTCTGATTTTTTTTCCCGCTGTTAATACCAGTTTAATTCCCATGTGCTTAGTGGTGGCGTTCTTAAAATGCTTCTTTGTAAAACCGGTTGGTCAGTGTACAACATTAATTAGTGACGATTTGAATCTATTGCTCTTGTATACGACGTTAAGTAGATGGTGGTTTTCATATTTCGCTTAAGTGTTATTATTATTATTATTATTATTATTATTATTATTATTATTATAGTTTATCTTGTTATTTTTTATCATCTTTGTTATAATTATTTTATTTATTATTTTATCAGTGATTTTATTACTTTTTATCATATTAATTTTGTCATTATTTTTTGTTTATTATTTAGTTATATTAATGGTTATAATGACAGTGATGGTAGTAATAATAATGTTAATAATAATTATAGAGGAGGAGAACATTGGCTAACGATTTTTATTATTATTGTTATTCCTACCAACGAAATTTCAGTCAATATTTTTCCTTTAAAGGTATTATTATTATTATTATTATTATTATTATTATTATTATTATTATTATTATAATAAAGGGAAAGCTTTCTATTCTTCTAAGATCATTCAATAACTATTTAATGTTTGTATCATACATTGTACTGTGAGACACAGTATAATAGGTTTTTCAACTTGAAAAACACCAAAACATAATTATTGTTGTTGTTGTTATTATTATCTTCTATATATTAATACGATAGCGTGTGTGTTATTTATTTTGTCTCACGCTTTAAAGAAAACGGAAATCATTTCATGGTATACTCTTACAAATTCACATTAGACTTTCATTACTTAACCAAAGCACATCTTATATAGTTTTCCCAATTTTGTCTTTAGCACGTGACTTTTTTTTAAATATTAGACAAAAAATTAAGTTCTATCAATTTCCATAACCTAGGTTATAAAATTAATTTCGGGCCTTTTCGTTTAACGACTAATCCGTTCTTATTGTAAAAGATTTCTCATAATTTTGATCACCATTTGCTTCAAATCTTCCTAGA
>NC_090733.1:160354910-160357410 GCF_036898095.1 Palaemon carinicauda | reverse complement strand
TATCAAATAGGCCACCACATGTTCCACTTTTTCTGTCTCTTAGTGTTATGCCCATCACCGATAACGCAGTAGAAGGGCAGCATCGTGCATTTCAGGCTTCACTTCGTCATAACCCCCCAACAATTTACAAATTCATTGAATTTTTTCGAATGGAACAAGATCATACTGAAAAAAAAAACTGATTAGGACGAATACTGGACGCCAGTCGCCAGGACACTTCAAAACACTAAAAATATGATACGCGAGATGACAAACTAGAATATTTGCGAGCAATAGCTTTCAGATAACACTTCAAAAATAGGAATTAAATAATTTGTTTAGCATGCATTTTGCTATTTTTAATCTTGATGTATTTCAAATTTTATAATGCAATTATTTTTGTACTAAATTTAGTAAATAAGTTTGTTATCATTTATATTTGTTTTTCGAGAGAGAGAGAGAGAGAGAGAGAGAGAGAGAGAGAGAGAGAGAGAATTATTAAAAGGAAATTATAAACAGAAACACCAAGATGTTAATGATTTTTCAAACATTAATAAAAAATAAAATTCCTAGCTCCTTGTACAGAGTAATTATGTAACTATTTTTGTACTCTACCATTGTTAAGAGACAGAATTGCGCCGAATTGTCTTTGCGCTGAATTGTCTAGCGCTAAATTGTCGGCGCTGAATTGTCCAGCGCTGAACTGTCGTGTCACGAGTTGTAACTAGTTTCAGTAAAGCTCCAAGTTTCTTACGTATCAGTTAAAACTGGTAGGGCAATCTCATTAAATATTTTTCATTTTAGAGAAAGTGGTATTTTACTTTTCATAATCTCTGGTTTTCCAGAAGCTATCCATCCCATGTGTATCTTTCTTTTAATTTTGGTTTCGTGCTCTGGGGAAACACTGTCTGTCCTATGTAATTATATATATATATATATATATATATTTATATATATATGTGTATATATATATATATATATATATACATATATATATATATATATATATATTATAGCTACTAACTGGCGATTGAACTATCATAAAGTTACTCACCTAATTAAAAGTGGAGAGGATACTTATCATCTAACAAATATCAGGAAGATGGTCTCCAACTCTCTCTCTCTCTCTCTCTCTCTCTCTCTCTCTCTCTCTCTCAGAGCTTGTTAGGTATACATTTTTAAGTGGCTAGATAAAGTATATAGGTAAAAGAACATCCTGTTGGGTAATTTGTTGTCAGGATCCAAGTAAATTTCGTCTATGTTAAATGTTGCTAAATATTGTATTAGAGCATACTAATTTCTCTGACGGGATCTTGATTGAGGGGTTACGTTTTTACTATTTTTTCTTTGAATTGCACTAAAGTTTGTGCCAGAGCCTTAAAAAACGTTTGGCTCGAAATTAAAAAAAAAAAAGAAAAAAATTATGCTGAAATGTTAGGCCTACTTTAGTTACGGAATCTTGCTAAACTTTGTATAGCTATGTTACATAATTTAGTGGTGATTTAACAATATCCTGAGGAGCCCTTTTAAATTTTCATAGATGTTGATGAGTTATGTCAAAGAGCCAATGGGCATTTCAGAATATAATTTCTTCAATATCCTTGCCAGCTATGGTGAAAAGTAATTATTTCTATTTCAGATATTTATAAAATAGAAAGAGAAATATGGAGAATTCTGTAAAGAAATTTAGGCATTTTGATATTTAAAAAAGTCATGCTTTTGAGAAAATTATTGTTTAAAGATAATAGATGTAATTTATTTTCTTACCAAATATATATATATACCTATCTATCTATCTATCTATCTATCTATCTATCTATCTATCTATATATATATATATATATATATATATAAGCATTCCATCATTTATTGTTTTATTCATTTTTTTCCAGGTAAGGTGAAGTCATGGCGAATCTCATTCTGTAATTTCTTCTTGTAACTAACCTGTACAAGAAAAAGTTACGGGAGGCTGAAAATACTGAAGTAAGTCCCGGATTTTATTTTTGTGCATTATGCTAGCTAAAAAAGGATTAACTCTTCCTAAGTGTTTTTTATTATTGGAACAAATAATTTTTGATGAATTCGTAAAGTTGAATTTTCGTTGATTTACAATAAAATTTATTTTGGTGTCGTTGGTTTTATTTACTTACTCGTATACATTACGCAAGTACAGTTTATTTGCCCACGATTTGTTTTTCTTTGTTAAATTGTTATTCTTATAATTCGCTACTCTTCGTTTATGTAGGGTGTTTTTTTATTCCCTACAAAAGATCACTGCAAAATAATGTTTCAATTATTATAACTACAAGGATTATTATTATTATTATTATTATTATTATTATTATTATTATTATTATTATTATTAATTATAAATATAATAAGTCATAAATATTTATAAGATTTTATTTATGAAAGCTTAAGGAACCAGCAACAGTAGCTGTGCATATATTTGCGAAGAATTTCTGCAACTTGAGATTCCAGACGATATCCCATCTGCGAATGTCTTGCTTCACTGCAACTC
>NC_090733.1:160329910-160352410 GCF_036898095.1 Palaemon carinicauda | reverse complement strand
GTAGTAGTGGTGGTAATTATGATAATATCATTGATGAAAATATTCCTCACTACTCGAAGATAATATGATATCAGGAAATGCTATTAATAATAATGATGATAAGTAATATAAAAAAGAATTCACACAGTAGCTTCGCGGAACTTGATTTAAAGCAATTGCGCCGATGTCAGTCTCTATTGTCAAGACTACTTTTTTGATAGACCACCGATAAAACAGTGGGAATCCAGTCAATTAAATAGCCCATCTGTCTCCATAAAGCAAAATCATTAATTGCCTTGTATCATATCATCATACCCAAAGCAAAGTATGTAGCGCAAGCCATTATACCCAGTAAAGTATCTCGACCGACATTAATTAATATATCCGGTGTGGTATATAAACCTTATTAACGGACGAGCCGTCCAGGTTTCTCCTCTCATTCTTCTTTATTTTTTTTTTCCTTTCAACAAACGTTAAGTTTTACGACCTTCGTTTCTGTGGCGACGCTCGCCGTAACTCCTTCTCCGTTCTCGGAGATGTACGGTATGTGTGCGGCACACTCATTTGCTCTCTCTCTCTCTCTCTCTCTCTCTCTCTCTCTCTCTCTTGTCCGTCGGGCAATACGGGATTTCTTGCAGTGGGTTAGATATCTCGACACGTAGCTTCGACATTAATCATTTCCACCTCTCTCTCTCTCTCTCTGTCTCTCTCTCTCTCTCTCTCTCTCTCTCTCTCTCTCTCTCTCTCTCTCTCTTTTCTTCTTCCTCTTCTTCTTCTTCTTCTTCCCTTCAACTCCTTCATCGGACCACCCCCAAGCCATGAAGTTTGCCAGGTCAGGTTGTAGGGTCGTAAATCATGTGGCCAGTCTTCCCCCAACCGCCCTAATTGACACTGTATGTGCGTGTAGGCAAGACGACTCCCCCTTCAAAGGATTTTTCCCACTACTTTTAGCCGTGTTTTGCTGCTTTTCGTGTTGATTTATGTTAGGGGTTTCTTCTCGGTTTGTTTACCGATGAAATGAATTACACCCTAATTTTATTTATTTATTTGTTTATCCTTAAGCTTATGAAGTGACTCTCTTTTCTGTCCGATAGTTCGGGGAAGTGATGGAGTTATGGCGGTTAACAACGAGTGTTATATATTTTTGTACCTGTGAATTATCGTCCTGTGTGATTCTGCTAAAGCCTTGCAATCCGATCTACACACACAGCCATAAAGCACATCGGTAACATGGCTGAAAACCTCCCGGGTGACGGCCGAATTATGATCTTTGTGATATCCGGGCTTAAGGGTCACGAGGAATGGGGGTGGGGGGCTGTTGAATTTGCTTTTGCTTATCTAAACACTCGTGATTTGCTTATAGAAAATAAAACCGTCGCTTTCAAGCGGACGGGAGCATGTTACGAGTATGAAGGGAGTTCTGACAGCCGTAGTTGCGATCAAACAATTTTTTTTAATCCAAAAGTTTTTTTTTTTTTTTTTTTTTTTTTTTTTTATCTGAATTCAAGCAATGTACACATACAAACCCCACATCAGACCTCTCGCCGGCTCAAAATTGTTCTCCGAAAACAATTTCGCCCGTGTCACGTGACTTATCGCGACATAGGTGGCTGTCACAACACGAGAGTAAATTGGGAATCACTTTTTTTCTCCCTCTCTCTTTTGGGTGACGCTGTTTTTGGCACTGGCTTTAGTGTCCTTCTCGCTTTGACACGGAGACCTGTCACAATCCGATAAGAATTTGATTGGTATTTATAGTTAGCAGAGTTCCACTCCAAGCGTTAAGTTCATAGGACCCTTTCGTCTAGTCAGTAGGATCCGACTTCTTTCGACCAGTTCTGAGGATGCCATTGTGCTTTATCAGTTCAAGGCGTTCTGCTTCATTCGGTTTAATTCATAAGATCCTACTTAGTCCTACCAGTTCAGGGAGTCTCATTCCGTCTGGCAGTTCCTAAAATTCACTCCCCTAGACCAGTTCCTGAAGTACCACTCTGGTCCTGGAAGACCAGTTCATAGAGTCCCACTTCATTTGACTAGATCATGCCGTCTTGTTAACCATACAATCCTGTTTGGTAAAATGATGATCCTAAATGACGTTTAAAGTGAATTATATCAATATCTTTCAGGATATCAGATTACTGTTCTCAGCTGTTGTTCCTCTGTACCAGGCCTCAGTTTTTTTGAATTTAATATTTGGATTAGTTCGTTGAATTGCAACTAGATATCACATGCCCCGTGTCACAGGTCAAGCGCTGGGTCAAAGGAAGGTCGAGAATTGACTTGACTTTCGAGGTAATAAAAGGTCATGTAATCTTGATAGACCCTTGCCAGGATCACCTTGTTGTGAAAAATAAATAAATAAATAAAATATGTCTTAAAAGGCTGTAACGTCAAGGAGGTATTGTGCCCCTCGTAACTCGTCGACCGAAAGAAAAAAAATCTATGAAACCGTAAACGTCTTAAGGATTTTTATTTTTTTATTTTTTATTTCCTTATTTACGTATGTACTTATTAGTTATTCATTTCCTTATTAATTTAACATTTTATTCAACCAGTTAATCTAATTATTTCGTTTAATCTATTTGTTTAAACATGTTAAGAATTACTCGTTGCTTTTGGGATACCACACAACAAAATTCAATTTAGGCCAGTGTGCAGTAACAAGATTTGATTTGTTTTTGATCTTTAGGATTGATTTATTTCTTGATTCACTCCTCTCAGAACTTTAGTATCAAGCGGTTAGGTTTCAAATATTGTAAAATCCCTGAAGTTAGAATGATGTAGTTTTCTCTTATGAAGAGCAGAGTTTTGTGGTAATTTGTTATAAAAAAGAAAAAAAAAAAAGACTAAATTTGGAAAATAAAAAATAAAAAAAAGGAATACTTTGAATTAAAGGCAATATCTTGTCATGGAAATGGTATCTGACGAGGTCTTCTTAAGTCTGTAGGATAAGTGTAATAATTAAGAGATGGTTCATCACTACAAGCATTATTGATGATAATGACAATAATAATAAAAGATAGTTAGGTCATTTTTGATAGGTTCTATATTCGATTTATCAATCCCGAGAATATTACCTTGCTCCACAAGTCTGGCTTTATGACCAAATTGTCTTGGCAGATCATTTTCGAAAATTTGGGCTTTAATTTTTTTTTTCTCCTGAAGTGATAAGTTTTGAAATTGTAAATTTTCCTAAGTTATGAGTATTTTGAAATTGTTTTGTGATTTTGGGGCTTTATTGTTTTACATTGTGATTTTTCGCATGTTCCCTTTCTCTGAAGTAGAGTCTAAATTTTGTAATTTAGAAGTATTTTTTTTAGCTATTAGTGACCTTCGAACTATTCTGTAATCTGAAACTCGGGCAATTTTACAACAATGTCTACTTTGAATACAAAATAACTTCAGTTTTGGTAAGCGAATCCATAACTTTGACAGCATTGTCTATATATATATATATATATATATATATATATATATATATATATATATATATATATATTAATATGAACAGTTATGCACAATTAACAACGTTGGAATTTATTTGAACAAACCGAAGAAAGAGAGTAATTTGGTGAAAAGTTTAGCAAGGCTCCATTACAACCTTAGTGTTCAAATTAAGTGTAATTAAGATGACTTTTGCGGTCTAAGGAATTTTCGTTATGTGACGCTAATCGTACCTACAGCTTTTTCTTACACGGAATGGGTCAGTAAATTATCTTTTCGAAAGAAAATAGAAATGTCAATTATCCTTTTAATATTAAATGATAATGAGATTTTTTTTTCATAAGAATTTGAATTATTATTATGAAATGGAAAAGATAGTTTTTTTTTTTTTTTATATCAGTGAATTGTAATGAAAAGTTCATTATCACTTAATGAAGATGGCAATGCTTCTCCTAGTCGAATGTAAATAGCAATAGAAATGAGAGTTTTATTCACGACACGCATTGGAAATACGATTTTTTTTATATCACTAATTGAAAATGTTAATTATCCTCATACCACGAAAAATAATTTTCCTCTTAAAGAAGAGAATATTTTTTGTCATATTAGAATAGGAACAACACAAAATTGGTATAATAGTTTCCCTCACAGAACGGAATGGGAATAATAATTTTCCTTATAACGTGAAATTGGAATTTCCTGCAAAACAGCAAATCTGAATGAAAATGATCTTCAGCACGGAATGGGAATTTTCTGAATACCACGAAATATGAATACATTTTCCCTTAAAATCGGGATTTTCTGCATACCACGAAATATGAATGAACTTTTCCTTTTTTTAAATGGGGATTTTCTGCGTTGTACAAAATAGAAATAAGAATTTTTCTTTTAATGGGAATTTTCTACATAACACGAAATAGAAATAGGAATTTTCCTTATAATGGGAATTTTATACATAACACGAAATAGAAATAAGAATTTTCCACATAACACGAAATAGAAATATGATTTTTTTTACATAACACGGAATAGAAATAAGAATTTTCTACACAACACGAAATAGAAATAAGAATTTTTTTTACACAACACGAAATAGAAATAAGAATTTTCTACATAACACGAAATAGAAATAAGAATTTTCTGCATAACGCGAAATAAAAATAAGAATTTTCGACATAACACGAAATAGAAATAAGAATTTTCGACATAACACGAAATAGAAATAAGAATTTTCCTTATAATAGGAATTTTTTTGCATGACACAAAATAGGATTGGGAATTTTCTTCAACACGTAATGGGAATGGTAATGTTCTGCGTAACAGGGAATGGAATTGGTATTTCACGTAAAGGCAGTGAACTGTGAACGCTCAAGACGGATAGATTCATCGATTGCCCTTTGGGTAAATGATGGCCTTCGATGAATTGGATTCGATCTAGTGTTCGTAAGCCGATTAACTAGTATTATCCGCATGGCGTCCGGTTAGAGGGTAAAGTCACTATTCGGAAAGAGGGATCCAAAGGACTTGATTTAAAAAAATTATCCTTTAGAGAGATGATATTGTTTTACCCTTTTGACGTTACCATAGTCCCTCTATTCGGGAAGAGTAATCTTTACTCACTATATTTCAAGTAAATGCTTTCTAATTCTATGATATTCTTTTATTACTGATGATTTATTTTAATTACAAAGTTAGCCGATTTATTGATTCCTAAAACAAATTTTTTATGTCTAAAATAACAAATATTTCAACTATTTGTAAGATGATTTTACTAATTGTAGCTTTATATTTTATGAATACCCAATGTAAATACTGGAAATAAAGAATTATTATTATTATTATTGTTATTATTACTCTCTCCTCTCTCTCTCTCTCTCTCTCTCTCTCTCTCTCTCTCTCTCTCTCTCTCTCTCTCTCTCTCTCTCTCTCTCTCTCTCTGATCAACTGAGTGAAAGAAATTATTTATTCAATAACAGATGCGACTTTAATAACCTTTTATCCTGTGTCAAAGGTTCATAGCCAAGTAACACATGCTTGTACCCGTCAGCTAATGTGAGGTCATTCAAGATCCCGCTGTGATTTCTTAATAAACTTGCCTTTTATTTAAGAGAAACTTTGTATAGATACCGTTTAATAATTTTCACTACAATATCCTTCTGTTGCTCAAGTAAGGGTGGGGAAAGATTCTCCACAAGTTCTTTTCTTCAGCCTAGCGAGTAACTATTGAGAAAAATATATATCCCGTAAAATTTTAAACATTATTACAGTACTAGTGTACGCGACCTGTCAAAAAAGGTGGCTGAATATCTATACGCTCACCGACAGAGATTCAACCCTCTCCTAACTGCAACGTCCCTCACCAGATTATGAATATTCCCTCTCCCCAAGCTGATGGACGGGAAGAGACCGAGTAGTAATACATCTGGCATATATATCTTATAGTATATATATATATATATATATATATATATTTATATATATATATATATATATATATATATATATATATATATATATATATATATGTTGTATATATATATATATATATATATATATATATATATATATATATATATATATATATATATATATACCCAGACACTTGCTCTTTATCATATAGGGGAGATACTCAATTAATGAGCGACTAGCAAAATAGAAATTCCTCCAAAAAAATCCCTTTTGGAAAGAGCTCCGCTATAATTTCCCGTGTCAATGAAGTGAGTTATGAGAACTATTCAACATATTTTTGCAGCGCCGTCCTCTTATTAAAAAATCTTAATGCCTGGTAATTATAATGGCAGAGGATCATCTATTCATACATAGTAACTAAACGGCTTTTAGTTCTTTTTATTTTTTTTTATTTGTGCTCCCAGTCTTGTCATTTTAGGTTTTATTTGATGAAACCTAGTGCAGTAAAAAATTTGCATTGTTCTTTGCTTTATAAGCCTAATCACAAGACTCAACATTATATGCATATATATATATATATATATATATACATATATATATATATATATATAATGCATATATGTATGTATATATATGTATATGTGTATATATATATATATATATATATAACAAGGTAAATAGCAAAGTTAACAGAAGAGAATAGAAGAAAAATTAAAATATACACTATAACAATAAGCAGATGTGTAGCTAATCACACGTTTAAGAAATAAATGGCACAGAAATGAAGATAAGATAACAAAACAACCATTGTTACTTAGCTGCTGCCGATGAACGCGCCATCCCAAGGAGGATAGGTATCTCCCCCTCCCCCCCCCCCCTTGACGTACTACCTATCCCCTCTTCCATAACTTTGAATTTAGACAACTCTGTTTTACCTCTGTTGAGATGCAACCTCTCTCAATACACATCCTGTTGCCCATATTGCTATTTCCTTTACGAGGACCGCATTCTGCCATTTGTCATAAGCGGAAATGTCCGTGTAGCAGCGTTTATCAAAAACCAGTATGTCAGCACTTGGTGTCTCGACAAAAACCAGAACTTGGTTCAGGATGAAGATATTAGTATATCAATGGATCGTTAGATATTTTTCTTTGTAGAGGGTAATTAAGGTAGCATGATCTAAGACGATTTTAAGCTGAATTTTTCTCTCGTAAGATTATAACGTAAGTGAATATTAGTTTGGTCGAAATCTGCGAGTAGATACTTGTGCTGATAATGTAAATCATATGCAAATTTTTATCTGTTTGTATCAGACGTGTAAGATCATATGTAATCGTTAGGATCTACAACAGGTAAATGTTTGTGCAAATAATGTCAGAGTGCGGTAAATGTATGTGCAAATAACGGAGATTAAGTGCAAATTCTTTTTCCCCTTTTACTGAATTTGAGGTAACATAAATATTACTAATGATGAAAAGCTGATACAAATTTGTATCCTTTCCTTAAGCGTAAGATTGGAGAAGGCGTATTGATAGATTTGTCTTGCTAATGTTGTTTTAAAAAATGAAGCAAAGAAATGTACTAAAGACTATCGCCTTGTTATCTTATTGTTATGTACAAAACTGTACAAAAAGTTTACATTTCCGTAGGGCTAAAATCACTCCTCACTACACCACCACTTGCACTTTCTGCACAGTCTCTACAAAGTTTTGAACGTATCCAGAAGCGTAAAAACAGTCATTTGAAGACTTTTTGTGAATGTTTCTCACTTTCATTTGTATCTTTATTATTTAGTTTATTATTTAAAGTGGACTTATGGAGATTTACCAATGTCAAATCTCAGCTGTTTACTATATGCATGTATTGACGATTTCCCTGTGTATGATATTTGGTGGAAAAATATGGGCTGTATTTTTTTTTTTATTTATTTTTCAATGTCTTTTGTTGATGTTTTCACTAAAATTCTCTGAAAAATTGTATATATAATGAAACGTAAATTTATTCTTTTTGATTTACCAAGAATTTTAGTGAAATTCTTATTGGAATTAATGGGAAATAAATCAGATAAAATTTCGTTTTGAGTCGAGTAGACTTGGTATTTGGTATAAGGAAGCTCGTTCCGTTAACGTCTCAAATGGTTTTTTAATTAAATTTCTCAAATAGCTGACTATCAATATTTTCATTAATTTTTCCAACAGCCATCATTGTAAGTCATTAATTTTTCAAACAACTGACCGCCATTATATTTCATTAACAATTCAAACAGTTGACTATATATTCGTTTTTATTCTTATGCTAATACCTGGAAACATTTTATGTGTCTTTTTAGTGCTTTCGTCAGCGGACTAATAACTCTGCCGCTAATCACCTTGTTGGAACGCCCAGGGTTGATATGCCGTAACCGCTTTTTCATAAACTTTCTTCCGCATGATCACGTCCAATAACAATCTGAAGTCGCCATAACGAATCCCGTCGAGGGAAGGAAGGGAAATGCAGGTCATAAAAGTAGTTACTACCCAAGTGCTTATTATTGGGATAGGGGTTATGGCCGTCATTGAGCTTTTGCTTTCCAAGGCGGAGAGCCCTGATAGGGTAAGACTGGCTTGGGCTGGAAGAGTTTAATGAGGTTTACGCCGGTTCTGAAGACTTTGGACCGATAGCCCATACGTGTCAATAGCTAATGACTGACGCCAGGCACAGGGCTTTTGAATTTCTATCTTTGACTGAATTGACAGCAGTCACGAAGGGATTGAGGTCCATAAAGAAGATATGGACTGTCTTTTGTCCCTCCCTGTAGATATAACCGTCCTGAAACTTTAAGCAGCAGTTCTCCAATAATGATTGTTAGAGCATCATTAGGAACAGTGATCTTTTGAAAGTCCTTTCATGCTCTTGGACGGTAATGAACATTAAGCCATTGCATTTTCCTTTGAGAGCTTGATTTTTCCCCCATTAGATTTTAAAGCAAGCCGACATCCAATATCATACACACTAAGTAAGGGGGGAATACAAATTCCAGAATCGGATGTTTGATTAAACGTATGCCTCTACGAGGGAAGTTGCCTCCTTTGGAATGCTCTTTATTGACGATAAATTTTATTGTTTCAACAATTACATTCGCATGTTCATCGGTTCATTAGTATTGGTTAACTTGGTTAATGTAATAGAAAATTTCCTGGTATGTATGGTTAAGAATTGGAGGAATATTCACTTCAAAATGTAGGGATTTCTTGAGTACTTTAGTCTTAGGATAATTTGGATAATAAGATTCAGGGATGGCTTAGATGCTTTGAATTTTATTTTTTTTAATTGTGTCGTATCTGGGATGACGAACTATTGTATATTATGATAGTATATAAATGTAAAATATTTGTGAACTGTTGGCATTATTGAAGTTTGTTACCAATGATTATATTAACGGTTCAGAAATATTATAGACAGAGTGCAGGGGAAAAAGTACAATTGATTATTATTATTATTATTATTATTATTATTATTATTATTATTATTATTATTATTATTATTTGCTAAGCTACTGCCCTAATTGGAAAAGCAGGATGCTATAAGCCCAGGGGCTCCAACAGGGAAAATAGCCCAGTGAGGAAAGGAAACAAGGAAAAAGAGAACTATCTTAAGAACAGTAACAACATTAGAATAAATAATTCTTATATAAACTATATAAACTTTAACAATCTTTAAATGTAAAGATAGTGTAAAGGAAAACAATGGGAAGAAATACGAATCTTTAGATTGTGTATATACTGTTATTTTGATTTTCCCTGTCGTACCTATGGGGTACATGTGAAACATCACACGTCTTATGAGTCGTCGTCATCATCGTCGTTTTCGTCGTCGTCGTCGAAGTCGTCGTTGTCATAGTCGTTTTCGTCGTCGAAGTCATTGTCGTCGTCGAAGTCGTCGTTATCGAAGTCGTATGGCAGCAAAGTTAGCCTTCAGGAAGCGTTGTAAACGTTATGAAAGCGGTCTGAGCAAAGATATAGCAGTGATTTTAGCCTTCGGGAAGAGTTGTCATCATAAGTCTGACAGTTAATGACTATTCCTGTGTTTAATAAAAATTACTAATCTAATTAATATTCCGTAGATTTGTTGCATTTTCTACAAGTAACGTGTAAATACTAGTGTTTAGTATGATTTAGGACCGTTGACATTGGAATTACTTAAGGCTAAAATATAGTTTGTGAATGGTAGTGTACATAATAGACGTTTTTTGCCATTTGAAACTATATGAATGTGAATCATGCCATCATACGTGTCCTTAGCAAGTTAAACGCTTTTGACTTCAGCCCCCCAAAAAGCAACTGTTATATTTTCCAACAGTGCCTTTTAATTCTGGATGTTATTGGTAATCTTTAAGACTAATATCTAAAGTTCTTGAAGGAATTTTTTTTATCCAGTACTCTAAGCCCGAATAACTTGTCCACTTTTAATCTGTAATGTCTTGAAAAGCTAATTGTATTCCGACTTCTGATACTTTTCTGGCATTTATATACTATATACCTATAGGCTGACGCAGTCCTGGTCTTTAACATCATTGGAAATCGTTGAATTTATTATATGTATGGTATACTTTTTTCACCTAAGTTTTTATTGTTTGGATATGCTTATTAGTATATATTTACGTATCTTTATATGAATATTTATTGTTTCAAAAGTAAGCTGTATTGTATATACAGTAGGCATATGTATAAATGTTTAGTTAATCATAAGCGTTTTCCTTTTTGAAGTGGGTATCCAGAAGCGTTTAGTTTTTGGTTTCTCGGTAAATCTTTATGGATGAAGCTGGAACTTTCGGCCTTTTTATAACTCATATCAGGTGCTGGTGCCTCCTATACAGCTGGGCAGAGTTGTGGGCAATGATTTAGGATCAAGCATTTTACTAGAAATCGTCAGGAGGGGTTTGAACCCATCCGTAGCTCACAGAGCTACAAGGGCTGTATTTTATTGGATTCTATCGGACCTGCACTGCATTTGTATCTGGTACTGCGCAGTGCCAGTGTCTGGCGACAAGTGGTGGCTCTGAAGGGTGAATTTATTCTTGAACACAATATACATAAATTCACACACATATATGTGTATATATGAATGTAAATATATATGTGTATATATATATATATTCATATATATATGTGTATATATATATATATATATATATATATATATATATATATGTATGTATATATATACCTTATATATATTATATATATATACATATATATATATATGTGTGTATATATATATATATATATATATATATATATATATATAATAATATATTTATATATATATATATATATATATATATATATATATATATATATATATATATATATAATAATATATTTATATATATATACATATATAAATATATATAAAGTTGAGTGTAGATATATACATTACCATTCATGTAGTTTGTGATTGCCACGTTTGCCATTAATTTAACCCGAGAAAACAGTAAATATCTGGCTGTCATGCACTGAAAATGGACCAAAAAAAAAAAAAAAAAAAAAAAGTGGGGGCGGGGGCTCTGGAGATTCACACTCTAGATAACAACAGTCAGTCCATTAATTGCCTTTGAGCTAAATGAATAAAATATGGCGATTAAAAAAAATGGTTTTACGTTTTGAGGAAAAAAATCCTCATTGAAAACAGCTTTATAGTGATCTATGCAAACGGAAAGAAGCGGCAGCTGCTGTCAATGACGAGGACCTGTTTGATCGCGCTAGGAAAGTAGCATCTGCCGTCTCGACATCGGTGTATTTGTCCATCCATTGATTAATAGTATTAAGATCTTATATTTCGTAATGAATATTCAGGTGGGAGTAGTCGAATTTGAGATTAGAACTGCCGTCACAGTTAAAGATGAAAGGAATACAGCTGTAAGGCTGAAAAAAACTAAAAATTAAAATGATAATGTTGGAACTTAATACAATGAAGATACAATGTTGTTTACTTGAAATTACAAGAATGGTTTTCCAAGGCAGATCAGTTAAAGATGAAAAGAATAAAACTAGATTTTAGAAACAATAAAGTAGCAAGTTATAAGTGGTTTGAATAATCTCAAGTCTGAGTAGCTAGAAGTTGAAGGTTTTAAGCTGAAAGATAATTATAAAACCATTTGCAACAGTTGCAGCTGTTGACGTTAAATTCTGAAGAAATATTTTCTCTTTGGGTGGTTCATAAAGACTAGCTGTATGTATAATAAAGTAAAAGACTCGTCTATATCTGAGCCAAGACTTGTTATTAGGAGAAAAATGTACAACATTTATATATACATTATAAAAGAAAGCAGAGTTTGGCAATTAATGACTCCTAATCTCTTCACGCCGTAGAAAATTTATATTTCAGTATTCAATTGATTTTCTGTATTCATTGGATACATTATTTACTGCCCCGTAATGTTGAATAAATAGCCGGAATATAAAAGGAATCTTCAACTTTAAAAAATGTTTAAAATTCAGTATCTAGATTCGCCTATCAACATTGAGTTTCTCGGAAAGAAATTTTCGCAAATTTTCAACTTTAAATCCAAATAAAAAAAAATGATCATTGAAGAAAAAAAATCATCATTTTGATTTAAATAAACCTGTCACTTTTCCCCAGCATTTTTCTACACAGATTTTTTGCAGCATTTTTTTTTATATTTCATTTACATTACTATTGTGTTTTACGACTTGCTAATTAGCAGATACTGATCATTGCTTGTCATACACAATATAACGCAACATATTTGATTTATTCATTTTCATGACTCACGATTACGTGTACAAGAGTTCGTCTTTAATTGAATTATTTTGTTTTAGGATATTTTGTCCAATATAATGCAACGAACTTTGTGTATGATTTTGAGTATTCTGTTAGCAATAGTCATCCACACACATGCATACACACACACACACACACACACACACACACGTATATATATATATATATATATATATATATATATATATATATATATATATATATATATATACGTGTGTGTGTGTGTTTGTTTGTGTGTTTGTGTACGTGTTTATTTTATATAAATGGATACACATAGGCTGTAGCGTAAACATATCGACAAAAAGACCGTAAGGTGAGTTGTTCTTTTAAAACTCATTATTTCTCTGTTGGCCAAAGAAGTGAATTGGGTATTGAGAGAGAGAGAGAGAGAGAGAGAGAGAGAGAGAGAGAGAGAGAGAGAGAGAGAGAGAGAGAGAGAGAGAGAGAGTTAACGATTACGTATCAAACATGAAGAAGATCAACGAGGTCATTGTACAACTAGCATGGCATTCATTAACTAATACTATTCCCTTGCTACTGTTAACATGAACACACATACGCACTTCTAAACCTATATATTCATACCTGAATATGTATCTTTGTAGAACTTCATTTATCACAGAGCATTATTCTTCTTCTTGGAAAATCATGGCGATGCTTTGTTATTGGTGCTAGAGATTTTCTCGCAATTTTTTATTTTGGTTAACGTACGAGCATATTGTTATCATAAGTTTTTGCATTCTTAATAAATAGTTTGTAATGAAAGTGTGGTCTTTTCATAACTTCATTTAGGGATATTAGAAATAATTTTCCATTAGCATGCTTGATATTGATAGATAGATAGATAGATATCACTTGTATCCACGTTATTTTGTTTAGCTCCAGGAAATGTGTCCTATAGAGAGATATTCATGTTATGTTTAGCTAACCAATGCAAATGATATTAATAAAACTTCTTTTATTGCTGTCTTTAAACATCTTCGATGATCAAACATCACTTAAAACTAGAATCTATTTACAACGACTGACTTACTGATTGGTTTGCATAACCTTTGCTAAATACTTTTGTTATACTGACCAGAAATGAAAATTATGAATATTAAATTGCCCAAAACATCTGAGGAATATTTATTTACAAGAAACGAACAAAGAAAGAGAGAACAGCATCAACGCAATGTTTGAAGGGAGTGGGGGAGGGGTGCAATGAATGGAGGGACTCAACCAGCAACACTGCCACGAATCCCAAGGGTCCAAGCGGTCCGTCTTGGTGTGTGTCATTCCCTCTCGGATTTATGTTTTCCTGTTAATTCTCAAGAGGATCGCAAGATGGCGCGGCGTTGTCGCCACTGAGCCTCGATGCCGTTGGGCTCGACAGCATAAGGGATCCGTCTCTTTGCTTCTAACACTTTTTTATTCATCCCCTCTCTATCTTTTAGATCATCTAGCGTTCATCATTTCTTCTTATTTTTACGTTTCAAAACCCCGAGAACAAAGCTGGAACCGATCGAGTTGTTTACACCCGCTTCGACCCGTTTCTTCTTTTGTCTTCCAAGCGTAAGAAATACGACTGTGATATCGAGCGTAAAAGTTTATCGAAAGCCAGCCGTGAGATAGCGATGACATCGAGGGATCTAGACCAATGGGGCGCCTGGCTGACCCTCGGAAGGCGGAGCGGCTGTCACGCCGAACTCCTTATTGGCTGCGGGGTCGACTGGATGAATAAAACATCCTCTTCGTTTATGACAAGTGGAAAAAGAATGACACTGTCCAGATATGTGTGGAGGCCGCGTACGAAACTGCATAAATGCGATACAAGAACGACAATAACAATTGCTACGTAACGCATCCTTGGACCACCCTTCGGTACAAGAGAGAAGCCGATCGACTCCTTGTTGTCACTGTCATTGGTTACATATTTTTTTTTCATTCTTTGTCTCTTCGGATCCATTGCGAATTTTCCGCCAGAGATGACATGAAACGGTAAGAATGATATAAAGTTACCGAGACATTTAGAGCGATCCCGACGGCAAGGATTTCTTATCGCGGTATTTATCTCTTGTCTGTATCAAGTTGAGCAAAAAGGATGTTCTTATGCTTGGCTCTTTTACTCTCCTTCTAGTGTGAGAAGGAGAATAGGAATAAGGAGAATGAAGCATGTGCTTGAATAGGCGAAGAGGTGATAAAAGAAGAATCCAGATACAGTCAAACTCATAAGACTCAATTATTGATTCGGAAAGAAGATAATGAAAGAGAGGATTCTGAGGTAAAGAAGAAGAAGAATACGCATGAGAAAGGTGACAAGGGATTGAAAGAAGATAGAGTAATCAGAATGATAAGACGAATGAAGAGGGTAGCTGAAGAAGAAAAGGTAGTAAAGCAAAATCCAGGGGAAAAGTAAGGTAAGTAAAAATGATGAGAATCAGAATGTGGAAAAGAGGGGGAAATATGATGAAGTAAGAATGTGACCGATAGAGAAAGACGAAAGGGAAAATAAAATCTGGTCTGGGTTAGTGGAGAGATAAATGAAGAAGGGAAGAAAAAATACGAAAGAAAAATAATGCAGGCGGTTACGGAACGAGTAAAAGAAATAAAAACTGGTGTTAAAAGTCCAATTACTAAGAAGATAGAGAAAATATATCAAGAATATAATGATTGTAATATGAAACGAACGAGGAAATCCAAAAGAAGAAATGAAACAGAACTAATGATAGATTACATCGAAGTCATTAGGGCAACACGAACAAGAAAAACCAAGCGAGGAAGAGTGAAAATGACGGCACAAGATTGACAGAAAAATATAAGAGAAGTGTTTATAGAAGTAAGAAGTGTTGATAATGAAAGGGGTTTGGGTGGGGTATTGGCTATTGAACTGGGTAATCTGAAAGGGGTTGGGGGGGGGGGAGACACTCCCGTGGAGAAAAGGTATCTGCCGTTTCTCTTTTTTTTTTTCTCTTTTCTCTTGTCTGGAGAGCGATGAAGAATTTCGAGAATATGACGCACTTCGATTGGTAGCATCTGTTATGATCGATGGGACTCATTGGCAAGGTTAATTATCCCCAGGAGAGAGAGAGAGAGAGAGAGAGAGAGAGAGAGAGAGAGAGAGAGAGAGAGAGAGATGCCTATGGTAGAACCATGGAAGTTAAACATCTGGACAGGAACATTGGTCCACCCTAAAAAAAAAAAATGACTTTCATCGCAAGGTTTATTTTTTCATTTTTAATTTTTAACTCGTGTAATGATTAATCTTATTGGTTAATTCGGTGTCTTTAATTACTATTTTAATTGGAGCTAAGCATGCCAAATTTTATTGGTGTTTGTAATATTTGTCTTTCATCAAGCGGCATTTCTCGCGCTTGTCTTCTTGGGATTTTGTGCTGGATTCCAGATCCTGGATTGCTGGTTAATTAGAAATGTAAGAAAGAATTTCTCTCTCTCTCTCTCTCTCTCTCTCTCTCTCTCTCTCTCTCTCTCTCTCTCTCTCTCTCTCTCTCTCTCATATACAAATTCGTGTTTGTGTTACATATGTTTCTAATTTTTAATTCCTTTCTTAATGTAGGCCTGTAAGTGGAAACGAGGAATAAACTACAAAACAATCAATTTTTATAATATAATTACCAAAGATAAAGTCTTACTAAAAACATTGGGCTATGACATTGTATGTATGTATTAATGTGTGTATATATATATATATATATATATATATATATATATATATATATATATATTTATTTATAAATATATACACATATATATACCATCAACCGTTAATAGTTCACTGCTGAACAAGGCCACAGACATGTCGTTCCACTTGCGTCAGTTTATGGTCTTTCTATGCCAGTTCATACCAGTAAAGTTTCTTAGTTCGTCAAATCAGCGTCTTCTCTTCCTTCCTCTGCTGCTTTTGCAATCTCAGGTACCTTGATATTCTTAATGTGCATCTATTATTTGTCATTCTCATTATATGGCTTGCTCATGTCCATTTCTATTTTCTTACATGTTGATAATGTCCTCTGCTTTAGTTTGCTCTTATATCCATGTTGATCTTTTTCTGTCTTCTTGTGTTAATACCAAATTTTTTCCCTTAGCTATTTGACCTGTCAATAGCTTATTTTCTAAGGCTTTAATAAACATCCAAGTTCCTGATGCATAAATCAGTACTGGCAGGACCATCTGATTAAATACTTTTCTTTTTAGAGAAAGTGGCATTTTACATTTCATAATATCACTTTTTTTTACCAAAAGCGTTCCATCCCATGCTTATTTGTCTTTTGATTTCGGTGTCATTTTCTTGGGGAAATGCTTACTGTTTGTTCTAAGTACGTTCTTTAATAATCTTTTGTTCGTCCATAGACCTTATTTGCTGTCTGTGGAATTTCATTGAATGTTGTCTTAGTTTTGCCCATATTAATTTTCAGTCCTGTATTTCTCCTTTCTCTATTCAAATATCTTCATCATATTTTTTAATTTCTCCCATCATTTAGTAACCAGAACTATGTCATCTGCAATTCTCAAGTTAAGTTTTCCACATTAATGTTAATTCATATATTTTCCCAATATATGTATATATATATATATATATATATATATATATATATATATGTGTGTGTGTGTGTATATATATATATATATATATATATATATATATATATATATATGTGTGTGTGTGTGTGTGTATAAACTATATATATATATATATATATATATATATATATATATATATATATATATATATATATATATATATATATTACAGATGTAATCTTCCTCAGCACGAAGATAAGTCAATATATAGTAGTCTACATAAGGAAAATTAAAAGTTGTGTATATGTAAAAATGCTCAACAGTTTCGTCCGCCAATGGACCTCTTCTTGGAGCGTTTATTATACAATAAACGCTCCAAGAAGAGGTCCATTGGCGGACGAAACTGTTGAGCATTTTTACATATACACAACTTTTAATTTTCCTTATGTAGACTACTATATATATATATATATATATATATATATATATATATATATATATATATATATATATATATATGTGTGTGTGTGTGTGTGTGTGTGTGTGTGTATATATAAACTATATATATATATATATATATATGTATATATATATATATATATATATATATATATATATATATATATATATATACTGTATTTATGTGTGTGTGTGTGCACATATATTATTCTAGAAGTATTTAGAGCATAATAATATATCTTCTGGGTTTCATTAACACACACTTTACTTTACGATTCAAATATCCATGTACCAAACTCTCTGTCTATGGCCGCAGGTCAAATAAATTACAATATAAATAGATATTTAGGGAGATAATTCCCCTGACCTAAATATTTGGAGGCAAAGCAATAGAGGTCTGTGTTATTTATGAAAATGTATGAGAGGAATATTGAACCGCGTAGCTGAGCAGCACACCATCAGCCGTGTTGCTAAATTAAGCCAGAGTAGTAATAGTATTAGTAGTAATGTTATAATTACGTTGATTAGTTGATCTGAGATGATCATTTAAAACAAAAAATGACCAAGGGAAGATGGAGTATATACAGTACATATGATTTTTCTATTATCATTTTACCGTCTTATATTTTGTAAGAGTAATCAGCTTTATTTTAGTTTGGTACTTTAAAGGTCGTATATGTGGACTTTTTGTAGAAATCAGTAATTTTCAGATCCAATTTAAGACTACGTGTAGATCAACACTTTACGCTTCTTTTCGTAGGCTTTGCGATAAGTTCAGCACGTTTTAAGATCCCAGGTTTAGACTTTAAAACACGAATTCCAGCAATTTTCAGATGCTAACTTTAGAATTCATGATAAATTCACGAATTCTTAGTATCACAGGTTTAGGCTTTGTCCTGAGTTCTGCCCTTCTAACTTTTGACTTTGTGTCGAATTCAGTATTGTGTATATTTCAGCTCAGGTCTTTGTGTGTACAGTAGTTCATCGATTTTTCAGATCCCAGTTGTAGATTTTGTGTTAAGTCAGTCACTTTTCATGTTCCAGCTTTGGATTATGGGTTTAGTTCAGTACTTTTTAGATCCCATATCTATATATATATATATATATATATATATATATATATATATATATATATATATATATATATATATATATATATATATATATATTGTTAATTCTAGGCCTTTGTCTCGAATGAAATATTTCACTTGTCCCAGCATTAGGATTTTTCTTTGAATGCCCATCCATTTCACTGTTTCTTTCTCCACTCTAGAGATCAACAATCCAATCTGTGACAACAGGCAATGAAAAGATAATACTTGAAATAGATTTGCACTAACCTTCTGTCAGGGAAGTACAGTAAATGTGTTATTCTGTCTTTTAATTAGTGTCTTGAACATGGGTATTATATTATGGCAAATCAGCAGCTATCTGATTGAGAAGGAGTAAGAACAATGCGACTGGGTTGCTTCATCTTAAGCTCGGTTTACACGCTACGATAAATTGTAGCGATTTGTTGAACACTGAGATAGTAACGATCTATTGGATAATTGAAAGAGCGTTTACATGCAACGATTTTTAATCCAATAATTTTAGTCTTTACTTGACCGTCATGGAAGGAACATTATGGTGGTCTGCATTTATTTTTTTGACAACAGTATTTCTTTCAGCTAAAGGATCAAACTCTTTGTATTTCTTCACTAGTTCTGCATAGGCCAGGTCCTTTTTGTTCTTATCAGAGTATTCGTGGGACTTTATCTTCCACAAACACGGAAAACTCCGATAAAGTTCAATGAATTCGCTTTAGAACTCATGAGGAGTTTGCTTAGAATTCGCCATCGCTGTGTATTAAGTTTATATTTCGAATTAGCTCTTGGGCACCAGGACTTCACACTTCAGCAGTCAATCTGAAAATGAGCTAGATTGTAACGATATCTTGGAACCTTGTTTACACGTTCAAACTTGTCGTTACGATGCATATAGATTTGAGCCTGCTGGCACCAACTACTCAATCCAATTCCAACTCCAATAAATCGCTACAATCTCCTGTTTACACGTAACGACAAATTGCAACAACATTTTCATTACAATAAATCGCTACAATCTCCTGTTTACACGTAACGACAAATTGCAACAACATTTTCATTACAATAAATCGCTACAATCTCCTGTTTACACGTAACGACAAATTGCAACAACATTTTCATTACAATAAATCGCTACAATTTATCGTAGCGTGTAAACCGTGCTTTAGGAAAGGATTCTGAGAATGCTGGAAGAATAGTGGTCTTTTTCTCTATTGAAATTGAAAATGACAATAAAAGGGCAGTTTGGCGATACACCCATTTTTCTGCCCATTAGCTGTGTTTTGTCTTTTGTATCAAAATCTTGCATCAGTAACTTTTATCATAATAGCTTCCATCAGTTTCTGTGTGTTCTGGATATATTTTTTTTAACACCAAACGACAGTTTAAGTCCGTTGATATGTAGAATACAATGTTAATCAATTGTAAGCCTACTCAGAATTATCCTCTGAGAAGATCTGTCTATTGGACAAAAGTAGTCTTTGAGAAAAAAGTGGAATAGAATAAACACTAATTCTGCAAGGGCCAACAGGTACTGGAAAATCATCAATAATGAATTGACTCATAGGGAAGTTTGACACTTGATATATTTACTAGATGTGGTGATCAAAATCAGTCCCACTTTCAAAATCTACTTAACAAAAGCTATGCTCTCTTTGAAGAGCCGATGAAATCGGGCAAATTGTTAATGACATCAAGCTCTTACTCGAAGGAGCTGACTTTGAAGTAAATGTAAAGTATTCAGATCCAGGAGTTCTTCAAAGAATTCAAATATTCATCTCTGCAAACAAGTCTATTGATTATTGGGTACCACCGGCAGATGGGGATGCTCTTTATTCAAGAATGAAGACTTTCACACTCCACAAAGAAATAAAAGGCTTTTTTTTCAGGTAAAGGTTATAGGTGTCTGGTTTTAGTTCTACTTTTATCAGAATAGATTCTCACCAGAACGTCAGCCGGGTAAGCCCAACCTTCACTGTAGTGGCCAACCACGGCATTTGCCTCCCCAGACGGGCAAGCACACCAACCGCCTCCTGTGGTGCCGTACAACAGCAGTGGCCTCCCCAGTAAACAGCTCAAATTCCCAGTCCCGGTCGGGGATCGATCTCTTGCCATGCGAATGTTTGGCAAACACGTTAGCCAGGAGGCTAGACACAGCAATGTTGACTAATTGTCCTCAGAAATATCCTCTGAGAAGATGTCTATTGATTTACCTGTATTTGAATCTCTCTCTCTCTCTCTCTCTCTCTCTCTCTCTCTCTCTCTCTCTCTCTCTCTCTTTGTTGCTTTCCAGTTTATGTAATTCAGTCTGCCAAGGTGTTACTAGCTCTATCTTCTTACTTTCTATCCAAATATCATTTAATCTATCTCTCCTTGTTCGTTAGTAAGTGAAATTAAGTGTCAAACTATCATCGACAACCCCCCCCCCTCTCTCTCTCTCTCTCTCTCTCTCTCTCTCTCTCTCTCTCTCTCTCTCTCTCTCTCTCTCATGTGTGTGCGCGCGCGCGCATTTTCGGGGTCACTTCTCCCTCGCTCCTTCCGTTTTTACCTGTGTAAACCAAGATCTTGGTGTAAACAGTGCAACGGGAGGGGATTTTTCTGCCAATAACATGCTGCCGCCAATTCCCTCTTCTTTACCTATAATACTGGAGTTTTCTGGGGTGTTGATGTTATTGAAGAGACTCGTATGTTTCTTGATTTGTCCTGTGATTATTTCGACAATTAGTGTCTTGTAGCTTAAGCGTTTGGGTATCATTCTGAAATAAGGAAAGCTAATCTTTTCAAAATTATATCAGTTTTATTTTTTTTTCTTTATTATTTCGAAAATATGAACTTTACAGTTTTTTCATAGAGATAACGCGGTCATTGTAGACATGGATAACAAGTAAGTTACGTCAAGTAACTCGAATAATAAACGAGGTAACGAAATTTAGCGAACACGGAAAAAAAAAAAAAAAAAAACGAAAACCGGACATCCTATCATGCCTACCATCGATCGTGCCATTTCTTCCATCATAGAGTAAATGCAAGCTGGACCTTACGGTGCGTGAGCTGAAAAGAAAGAAAAAAGGGAGAGAAAGTTATTAAAAAAAAAGAGATCCGAACTGCAACAGAATGAAATAAAAGAGAGCTGGATGACCGTCATCGTCCAGTAGGGATTCATAAAAAATAACAAGCGTCAACCGCGGGCCCCATAAAAAATAATGAGAGAGCACTTGACAATAGTTAATAATAACCCACGGGCTTCACTGACGGTTTTGACACCTCCCTCGGGGCATTGGGGGAAACGCAGTGGGGGAAGGGGGTGAGGGGTCGGGGTAGGAATGATTTGGTAGTGGGTGAGAACTTTTAAAGGGGTCCGGGTTTTGAGTTATCAAGAGGTTGGTAGGAGGGAGGAGGTAAAATAAGAGAGGGAAGGGGTTGGGGGATTGTTGAATAGGGTGAGGGATTAGGGTTTGATTTTAAGAGTGAAGATTGCAATAGACATAAAAGAGTCAGCTTATTACAGATTCTTCTATTTTTTCCTATATATATATATATATATATATATATATATATATATATATATATATATATATATATATATATATATATATATATATATATATATATATTACGTATCAGTATCTTACAGCATTCTCTAACATGATTTGAAATTGCATTAATTTACAAAACTAGATTTATTGACTTTTAGATGATACTTGTACACCCAGCAACAAAACCGGTGTCGCTTGGCCAGACCTGGCTTGGAGAGATCATGCCCCTCTTGCCCTGAAAGGTGGCCGAGGTTAAACAACCGAGACATCGTTAGGATGGTTAG
>NC_090733.1:160322410-160324910 GCF_036898095.1 Palaemon carinicauda | reverse complement strand
GGCAAGCATAATTGTGCCAGGTATTTAAGGCAAGCATCCTTATGCAGACATTTAAGGCAAGCTTCTTTATGCCAGGTATCCAAGGCAAGCATTTTTATGCAATCCAGTTAACTCAAGCATTATCAGGCCAGGCAGTTAAGACAAGCATCTCTCTGACAGGTAGTGAAGCCATCCCTCCTTAGCCCAGATAGTTAAGCCAAACATTCTTAGGCCAGTCAGTTAAGCCAAACATCCTTAGCTGAGGCAGTTACGCAAAACTTCCTTAGGCATGGCCTCTAAGCCATAGTTCCTAAGGCAAGGCATTTAAGCCATACAACCTTAGCCCAGGCAGTTAAGCCTCGCACCCCTATACAAATCAGGTAAGCCAAACATCCCTAGTCCACGCGTTCATGCCAAACATTTTTAGTCCGGTCACCTAGGCCCTTCTTTTTAGGCCAGCCAGTTAAGCGTTTCGGTTTTTTCCGGACAGTTCAGCCACACATAGACCAGGTAGTTAAGCCAAACCTTCCTAGATAGGGCAGGTCAGCCAACACCCTTAGGCCAGGCAGTTAAGCCATACACCCTCAGACAAAGTAGTTAAGCCAAACATCCTTAGCCCTGTCAGTTGAGCCAAACAACTTTAGCCAAGGCAGTTAAGCCGAGCACCATTAGGCCAGGCATTTAAGCCAATCATTAGGCATTTAAGCCAATCATTATTAGGTCACACATTTAAATCGATCATTATTAGGCCAAACATTTAAGCCAAGCATTATTAGACCAGGCAGTTAAGCCAAGCATTATTAGGCCAGGCAGTTAAGCCAAGCATCATTAGGCCAGGCAGTTAAGCCAAGCATCATTAGGCCAGGCAGTTAAGCCAAGCATCATTAGGTCAGGCAGTTAAGCCAAGCATCATTAGGCCAGGCAGTTAAGCCAAGCATCATTAGGTCAGGCAGTTAAGCCAAGCATCATTAGGCCAGGCAGTTAAGCCAAGCATCATTAGGCCAGACAGTTAAGCCAAGCATCATTAGGCCAGACAATTAAGCCAAGCATTATTAGGCCAAGCAGTTAAGCCAAGCATTATTAGACCAGGCAGTTAAGCCAAGCATCATTAGGCCAGACAGTTAAGCCAAGCATTCTTAGGCCAGGCAATTAAGCCAAGCATCATTAGGCCAGACAGTTAAGCCAAGCATTCTTAGGCCAGGCAATTAAGCCAAGCATCATTAGACCAGGCAGTTAAGCCAAGCATTCTTAGGCCAGACAGTTAAGCCAAGCATTCTTAGGCCAGGCAGTTAAGCCAAGCATTATTAGGCCAGGCAGTTAAGCCAAGCATTCTTAGGCCAGGCAGTTAAGCCAAGCATTCTTAGGCCAGGCAGTTAAGCCAAGCCTTATTAGGCCAGGCAGTTAAGTCAAGCATTCTTAGGCCAGGCAGTTAAGCCAAGCCTTATTAGACCAGGCAGTTAAGCCAAGCATTCTTAGGCCAGGCAGTTAAGCCAAGCATTCTTAGGCCAGGCAGTTAAGCCAAGCATTCTTAGGCCAGGCAGTTAAGCCAAGCATTCTTGGGCCAGGGAGTTAAGCCAAGCATTCTTAGGCCAGGCAGTTAAGCCAAGCATTCTTAGGCCAGGCAGTTAAGCCAAGCCTTATTAGGCCAGGCAGTTAAGTCAAGCATTCTTAGGCCAGGCAGTTAAGCCAAGCCTTATTAGACCAGGCAGTTAAGCCAAGCATTCTTAGGCCAGGCAGTTAAGCCAAGCATTCTTAGGCCAGGCAGTTAAGCCAAGCATTCTTATGCCAGGCAGTTAAGCCAAGCATTCTTGGGCCAGGGAGTTAAGCCAAGCATTCTTAGGCCAGGCAGTTAAGCCAAGCCTCATAGGCCAGGCAGTTAAGCCAAGCATCATTAGGCCAGGCAGATAAGCCAAGCATCATTAGCCTAGGCAGTTAAGCCTGGCATCCTTAAACCTAAAAAAAAAAATATGCCAGGCAGTTTAGACAAGCATCAATAGCCTAGGCAATTAAGCCTGGCATCCTTAAACCTAAAAAAAAAATATGCCAGGCAGTTTAGATAAGCATCATTATGCTAGGCAGTTAAGCCAATCATCATAAGCCTAGGCAGTTAAGCTTGACATCCTTAAACCTAAAAAAGAAAAGATTTAAATATAATATTCATTTCACAAAAATAAAAATACCGGTATATTCCTTTTACAAAATTTGCGACGTCGCTATGAAATAAAAAATAATATTCCTTCCACAAAATAACAAAAATATATTCCTCTTACAAAATAATATAAGATAATATTCCTTTCACAAAATAAAGTAAAAAATATATTGCTTTTGCAAAAAAAAAATGAAAAATATTCCGAATCAAAAAAATATTTTTTTTTTTTTTAAATTTTTAATTTTTTTGGGGGGGGGTTTTATTTTTGATTTTTTTTGTTTTATTTTTTATTTATTTTTTTATTTATTTATTTTTTTTTTGTTTTTTTAATTTTTTTTTCTGTCTAGTTTCAGACTTCTTAATTATTTTGGT
>NC_090733.1:160309910-160314910 GCF_036898095.1 Palaemon carinicauda | reverse complement strand
ATGTATACTAATAATTACACATTTCTTTTAGATTGAGCATCCTTCAATTACCGGTATATACTCAATAAAGTGTTAAACCTAACCTACTTATTTACTTTACCCAAGTATACTGACGAATTTTATACAATACCTAGGTATTGTGTGTAATAACAGAACGTATCAAAATTTTTCCATATTTACGTAAAACTTCCAGGTATTCTAAAGAGTACCTAGGCTTTCTACAAATTACCGGAATTCTAAACTTTGCTGCTAACGCACACACACACACACACACACACACACACACATATATATATATATATATATATATATATATATATATATATATATATATATATATATAATATATATATATATATATATATATATATATATTTATATATATATATATATATATATATATATATATATATATATATATATATATATATATATATATATAAATGTATATTAAATTTATTGGGGTTGCAGATGTGTGAATGTTTGTTTTAAAAGGTCCAGGACGGGTTGGTCAGAGAGACATGTATTGAAATTGGAAAGACTTAGATAACCAGGAAACAGTAGAATATCTGAAAGATAGGAGAGAATTGCACATTGTATGTAGTGGTTGGATCCCCTGGATGAGCATTTTCTATCGATGCATGAAGCGATTACTATTCTAATGTGAGGAAGTTTTCCTTAGGACAGCCAGAAACTGTTTCCCCAGAACAAGAACTGAAATTAAAAGAAGGATAAGCTTGGGAATGAGAGTTTTTGGTAAACAAAATGAGGTTATGAAGAGTAAAAAGGCAGTTTCTCTAAAATGAAAAGTATTTAATTAGATGATCCTACAGTATTAACTTGTGAATCAGAAACTTGGAGCCTTATTGAAGCCTTAGCTCATAAGATAAGAGACAGATAAAGAGCAACATGGACATGAGAGCAAACTAAAGTAGAGGATATTCTAACAACATGTAAGAAGAAGAAATGGTTGGACAAGAATCACAGAATCGGTCACTAGAGATTGCAAATGAAATAGGAAAAGGAATAGAAGACGATGGATTGACGAGCTAAGAGAATTTGCGTGAATAGACTGGCAAAGAAATACCATAGATAGACGCTTGTGGAAGGGCATGTCTGAGGCCATCCTGCAGTGGACTAGCAACGGCTGATATACACACATGAATTTATATATGTTTTTTTATGTTTATGTAATCACAATTGGTAAATACAAGTATTCTTACCTCCTGTCAACATTGAGCCATCTATTCCCCCGAATATCAGTAAATAATAAGTCACTCCTTAACCTTATTGTTGCTAACTCTTTTTGAGCACGAAACTATCCTCAAGATCCTTCCCGCACAAGATGGGCTTAGCGGCCAGAGGACGCAACAGGTGCGCTTGAAAGTCATCCCAGTGTACTATAGTTGCTAATAGGGAATCTTTTTTTTTTTACGCTAATTAGTTTTGTGACTGCGTTATTTTTCTGAATGAAAGGATCAACCTTCTTGCAGAGATCAACATCGGACTAAGGTAGTGCGGACGAAACTATAGCATCAGCATCCTGGTCAGAATGTGGGACTTCCTGTATTTACTACGTCAAACAAATATTGAAAAAGGTAAAAGAAGATAATGATAATGCCTAATCAATGTGTCATTTAGTACCAATAGAATAGCGTGAATTTTGTGAAATATTCATGAACACCTCTTATTTACAGATTTTATCAATCTATTCGTGTATTTGCATATGTGTGGTTATATATTATATTATATTATATTATATATATATATATATATATATATATATATATATATATATATATATATATATAATAGATAGATAGGTAGATAGATATTCTTATTAAAGTTTTCTCTGTTAAAGACTATCCAACACTATTCAAATAAATAAAGTTCAAGTTTTTTTTTTTTTTATAATATAGAACCTTATGGCTTTATCCAGGCTCTCTTCTAAGCCAATTAAAAATCAGAATTTCCCACGCGTCTCCTTTCCCTTCGTTATATTTGGTGAGCTATTAGCATTAACATCTACTAAGCGCTCTCTTTATTAATCACGTGGGACGGGCGGCGTCGATTACGCAACGCCCCTAAAAAAAAAGAGGAAGCAGAAGACCCTAGCGAAAAATCACCCATTTCTCTGGGGACTTGACACGTGTGGTGGATGTAAGTCGTGCCAGAGTCATATATCTGTATTGACTCTGGGTAGTGCGACGAACACCCGACTCGAAGTCTTCGTCTTTTTTTTTTTTTTTTTTTTTTTTTTTTTTTTTTTTTTTTTTGTAGTAGTAGTAGTAGTAGTAGTAGTAGTAGTAGCTGCGTCTCATTCTCAGCTAGGGAATGAATCGGGATTGGACAGGAAAATAGGAAAATTGTAACCTCACATACATGTTGAAATGTTTTATTTAAGATGGTTTGAAATAGTTATGTTAACCTAGTTGGTGGAAATATTTAATTTTACTGAGATATATTACCGTAAGGAACAAAACCTGTAACTCTAGTTGGAAAAGCAGAGTGCTACGGCACTTCCAACCCCGTTGGGAAATCCACCCCATAAAGAGAAAAAACGTATCTATAAAGAATAAGCTATTAAAGAGAATTAACAAAATATCAGTAACATTGACCATCTATGCATAAGGAAAGGGATAGTAGCAATGATTTTGAAGAAAAACACAAAGTTTGAAGACCCAGTAAAAAGATAAGACAAAAAGGGACTTCTTGTTCTATTTAACCTTCGAGATTCCGCGAAAAAACGCGTGTCACTTGCAGATGGTTCTAAACTGAGTCAGGTTCCAGATATGAAGGATTGACGTTAGGTTCGTGGTAACTTCGTACTTGTTCAACAATATAAAACTGTTATTTTTTTCCACTTTTATAACAGCCTGTAGCGAGATTAATGAATAATTTCAGGCAAGTAAAGGGTCTTTATCATTATTATTATTATTATTATTATTATTAGTAGTAGTAGTAGTAGTAGTAGTAGTAGTAGTAGTAGTAGTAGTAGTAGTAGTAGGCTTGTTGATGACTTATTTTTTATTGGGCATTTTAAGGATGACACATTCTGGCTGACGTTATTAAATATACGGCAATTTTCAATTCTGGTTCATATTTTGATCAGTTTTGAGTTTTAAACAATCTTTAACTTTTCTGCTTTTGATTGTTATTAGCTGTATTTATATTTATACTCAATTGATAGGTTACTTCCTAATTAAAATAAAACTTGCAGTTATTGCATACTTTTTTATAAGAATTTGTTGTAGTTATTGCATCAAATTCCCTTGCCTGAGGGTGCACTCGGGCACACTATTCTATCTTAATTCTCTTCCTCTTGTTTTGTTAAAGATTTTATAGTTTACGTAGGAGATATTTATTTAAATGTTGTTGCTCTTCTTGAAATATTTGATTTTTCTTCGTTTCTTTTCCTCACTGAGCTATTTTCTCTGTTGGAGCCCCTGGGCTTATAGCATCCTGGTTTTAGAACTAGGGTTGTAGCTTAGTAAATAATAATAATAATAATAATAATAATAATAATAATAATAATAATAATAATAATAATAGTAATAAAAATTTCTGTCGGAAATTATGACAAGTGACAATAGAACACTCAATTGTTGCGTTGAGCTTGACGTTTGTTAGACGTGTTTTGTTTCTTTTTTTTCAAATTTCAGCTGTGTTATCGTCAGCGCCAATTGCAAATGCAAATGAAAAAGAAGAAAAATGAGATAGTTCTTATTCAGTCTTAGTCCTTCTTGCATAGTGGCTGATGAAAGTTTGACTGCTTATAATTTCCTCAGTCGTCATGTAGATAAGACAAGCCTCTGCAAGCTTTTGGGAAGGCGATTATAGAAGCCATTGATAATCTCGTGAAAGCACCTTGAGACCTCAGGAAGAACTAATAAATCTTGTTTAGAGGGATGGTGTAAAACGTTTGGATTAGACCTAAAGGTCTACCTGTGCCATCAGGTGTCAAAGCATTTTAGATACGTGCCTTGAAAGGTTTACTTGATTTTAGAATAACGCCTTTATAGACTTTTATGTGGAGGATTTTCATATAACCTACTTGGATGTAGAGTAATAGTTATTTTTTCGATCAATTTCCAAATATAATTTTTTACTTTGGTTTCTCATTAAGGGAAAAAGGGTGGAATAGAAAGGCCATCTTGACTAGAGAAGGTAATTGAAGAAACCATTATTATTGGTTGAATATAAGGGGGGAGGGGATAGCGTAGGAGAGTTACAAGGATTTATGATGTCTCAAAGACTACCTCCATTCGCGGAGACTCCATTTTCTCTTGGATAAACCGAATGAGTTTATAGTGTAAACGTTTTATAAATTTTTATGATCTTGTCTAACTTATTCTTGAATTCGTTTATCGTCTTACTCTTCACTAAATCCGCTGGAAGACTGTTCCATGTATTTGCTATTTTTTGAGAGAGAAAGAGAGATAAAGAAGGAACAGAAGAAGAGAGGAAGGACGGGGATAATAGAATAAGTACATGAAGAGGCAGATGAGTAAAAGGGAAAAATAATAGAGCACCCGCGGCCTGAGAGAGAGAGAGAGAGAGAGAGGAGAGAGAGAGAGAGAGAGAGAGAGAGAGAGAGAGATACGCCACGTGCCGGCTAAAGGGCCGACGGACGCACGCGGGTCTTGTTCCTTCATCGGCTTTGTGACACTTGTAATCACCTCAGGGTTTGTTTAAGCTCTGTTAGGATGAAGACAGATCTTGAAGGGAGAGTAAATAAGGGTTCGTACTCGATTTTCGCTTTTTTGTTTGAATAGGTTTGTTTTAATGTATGTTTAATTCGAACTTATTGTAAACTTTGAGCTGATGTTTGTGGATGGGCGTGTGCGTTGACGATGCATATTATCACCATAAACGTTCTGGTTTGTTGAACTGTTTTTATTAACTTTGCTTGAAGATTAAATTTCTGAGAGAGAGAGAGAGAGAGAGAGAGAGAGAGAGAGAGAGAGAGAGAGAGAGAGAGAGAGAGAGAGAGAGAGAGA
>NC_090733.1:160289910-160304910 GCF_036898095.1 Palaemon carinicauda | reverse complement strand
ATGTAAAGTCGAAAGTTAGAATTTAGGATGAAGACATCTGGTTTCATATAGAGGATAATCTTCAAGGTATTGCAATTATTAAAGTGTTTGAAACAAAGTTTATTTGTATAATATTTTTTGACGTTATATTTTCTCCCTATTCAAATAGTACTTATTGGCTTAATGTTAGGGACCAAATCTTCTAGATGTCGGCCAATACCTGAGATAGGCCTCTCTCCACCTCCATTTCCCTTTCGTTTCCTTTCTGTTCACATTCTGATTGCTACTTGAACTCATTTTTTCTTCCTATTATTATTATTATTATTATTATTATTATTATTATTATTATTATTATTATTATTATTATTTTCTTATTCAATTTTTTTCTCCGCCATTTTACTCATGTTATTTCATCCATATCTACCTCTTCCTCTTATTATCATGTTCATCCTCTTCTTCCCCCTCCTGCTCTTCCTCATTCTCTTCCCAAGCCCACCCACACATCTAATGAGAGGGCGACCCAAAGGAATCACTGTTGGATTTTATCCTACTAGATCACTAAGAGCCTTTGCCTTAAATTAATGACAAGGATCCCGCCCTTACTGCCATAATAAAAGTGTCAATTGGGTCGCAAAACGGTCGCCGGATTGATATTCCCGATTTCTATGCACAAGGGGGTTGGGGGAATGGGGTGGGGTGGGGGGTGGGTTGCTTATTGTTTTGGGTTTGGGAGAGAAGGATGGTACCTGGGAGGAAAAAAATGTCGCAGGTGGCGATGCTGTGTTATGGTCAGAATGAAATTTTAACTATTCCTGGTTTTTTTTTATTCTTAAGTTTTTAATCGTTATCTGTATCTGATTTCGAATTTAATTTCAAATCCTTATTTGACATTTTATTTTTTGTAACGTTACTTAGACGAATCAGATTTTGTATACTTTTCTATATTGTTCTATATAGAAATAGCGTCTTTACTTATTTACTTTTTATCCATAATTGTGTATACTGTACTTACATGCATACATTACTGCATGAAACCGCGTTTATATAAATGGTACTTATCTTATTCTATTGTGAGAACTTATATTCCTCACCATACATTATACTTAGTATTTCTAAAAGAAAAAAAATGGTTCCTGTTTCATTTATTATTTATTTATTTATTTATTTATTTATTTATTATTATTATTATTATTATTATTATTATTATTATTATTATTATTATTATTATTATTATTGGTAGCTAAGCTGTAACCCTAGTTGGAAAAGCAGGATGCTATAAGCCTAAGGGCTACAACAGGGAAAAATAGCCCAGTGAGGAAAGGAAATGAGAAAATATATAAACTACAAGAGAAGTATGAACAATTGATATGAAATATTTTAAAAGCAGTAACAACATTAAAATAGATCTTTCATATATAAACTATAAAGAGAGACTTATGTCAGTGTGTTCAACATAAAAACATACACTGAAGTTTGAACTTTGGAAGTTCCGCCGATTCAACTGCCTGATTTGGAAAACCATTCCACGATTTGGTCAGAGCTGGAATAAAACTTTTGGAACTCTGTGTACTATGGAGCCTTATGATGGAGAAGGCATGGCTATTAGATTCAACAGCATTACGAACAGGACGGTACTGTCTGGGAAGACCTGAATGCAAAGGATGGTCAGAGTTATGAAAAATCTTATGCAACGTGCACAAAGAACTAACTGAAAGGCGGTGAGAGAGATTAATATCTAGATGAGGGATAGATAATTTAATAGACTGCTAGTTCTTGCCCAACGAATTGAGGTGAGATTCAGCAGCTGAAACCAGACAGTAGAATAATACCCGAAACAAGGCAATATAAAAGAATTAGATTGATCACCGAAAATCTCTAAAGACTCAAAATAAACCAATTTTTGTGTAATTGAAGAAGAAAGAGACCGAAAGTGTTCCTTGAAAGCAGATTTACTATCAAGAATCACACCTAAAAGTTAGAGAGTCGTATAGAGTTAAAGAAACATCAATACTGAGATCTGGATGTTGAGGAGCCTTTGTCCTCAACCGACTTACAATCAAACTTTGAGTTTTATTAGTGCGCATCTTCATGCTCCATAATTTGTACTGTGCACTAATATTAGCAAGATCTCTATAAAGGGATCCAGTAACCTTAGATATACATTCAGGAGATTGAATTGAACCAAGGAGAGTAGCATTATCTGCATATTCATCGAGGTTGTTTTCTAGGCTAAACCACATATACGTATGCAGTATAGTATAAAATGTAATGGCCCAAGAACACTACCCTGAGGAACGCTAGATATTACATTCCTATAATACTATGGTGTCGCTTAACAATAACCCTTTGCCATTTATTATTCAAAAATTCAATAATGATGCTAAGGAAAGACCTACCTATTCCCATCTGTTTAAGTTTGAAAGCAAGGGCCTCATGATTAACACGGCCAAAGGTAGCACTAAAATCAAGGCTAATTATACGATTTTTGCACAACATTGGAGATTGTAAAAATGGCATCACATGAAAGTCAATTTGCCAGCTAGGGAGCAGAGGATTACAATCATTAAATCAATTCAAATGTTTTGGCATTAGGCGTTCAAAAACTAGGTAAGATGGGAGTTAAGGAAATTAGGCGGTAATCGGCTGGAGTAGAGCTATACCACGAACACATTTACAGCACATATTGGACATTACCAATTCTCCAACAAGTCTGAACGAACTTTTATTTTATTATTTACTATTCATTTATTAAGGGCAAAATATTAAGCCAGAAAATCTCGGTAATCTAAAAGCATTGTATAAAAATCTGCAATTATTACTCACTCCATCTCTTTCGTGATATTTCCATTTTTATCCTTTAAAGCAATATATCTGTAGGGGCCCTGTTCCAATTCTTCTTTTCATCAATTTGATGCTTCTTCCTTTCTTTAGTGTGTTCTCAATTTTGGTCCGATTGTCTTTACGAATGTTTAGTAGTTTTAGTTTGTTTATTGTTTTGGGTAGTTCTGCTAATTCTGTTTCATTTCTTTTGAATTTTATCAACATTTCCAATCTCTTTTTTTATTTATTAAGTTGGTGGTGTTTCTGATAGTTTTCCTTGATCGTGTTTTAAGAAATTTTCCTCCCATCTCTTGTGCTGAATTCAGTGACAAATTTTGTAAGATTACTGTTCATTCTACTTGCTTCCATTTCATCATCTATACTGTATATATAATGTTTATGTAAATAATACTTCTCTTATTCTGTTGTAAGAATTTATAGTCCTCAACATAAATTATACTTGGTATTTCGAAAAATTATTATTATTATTATTATTATTATTATTCTTATTATTATTATTATTCTTATTATTAGCTAAGTTACAACCCTAGTTGGAAACCAGAATGCTATAACCCTAAGGGCTACAACAGGGAAAAATAGCACAGTGAGGAGAGGAAATGAGGAAATATAAAAACTATAGAGACTTATGCTAGCCTGTTCAACACACACACACACACACACACACACACACACACACACATATATATATATATATATATATATATATATATATATATATATATAACGTGTACACGACCCGTCCAAAAGGATGGCTAAATATTTAGATAAATATGCACGCACAGGCACACACAGTGTTAACCCCTCCCACCCTCTCCCCCTTCCCTAACTCAATTTGTGTGGAGATTAGGGCTTCTGAGTGTACCTCCCGGGGTACCCCCTCTCACCAGGGTATGACTACACCCTATTCCCCAAGAGAGTGATCAAGTAGTCATACATTTGACAATACTGCTTAACGTGATATATGTATATATATGTATACATATATGTATATATATATATATATATATATATACAGTATATATATATATATATATATATATATATATATATATATATATATATATATATATATATATTCTTACGAAGCTGGTGAAGTGTAGAGTAAATACTGTAGTTTATTCATAAATTTACTTATATTTCATTTGTGCATTGGAGAGATGATACCCAGCATGTAAAATGAGCTCCTCTTGTGTAGATTTAAGATTTATATGTAAGTTACGTAAGACTTTCGTCGTTAATTTCATTGTATTCTTAATTCAAGTTAGTATATGTAAATGTACATTATTTTTAAGAATTAACTTTTTATTTCACATATGTTTGTTACAAAGTCTTACATATTCTATTTAAGTGTTGTGGGATTCGTGCGACATATGAGCAAGGGCGTGGGTAATGCTCTTTTATATTTTATGATGCATTGGGTCATGTTTGAGAGAGAATGCTCAGTAACCTGTGGTTTGGAAAATTCTCTACCACGTGCTTTAGAAACGTTGTGAAGGCCTGGTGATGGGATGTTATCTTTTTTTTATTTCGGGGAAAAAGGGTAGGCGGAGCTAGCTGACTGAGAGAGCCGTCTGGTGTAGCTTGAGTACAGGGTTCGGAAGAGCGATACTTGACAACTTTGATGCCTTGCTCGGCTCCCACGCTTCTAAAATCCTTTGGAATCTTCTGGAAGTAGCAGTTAGGTTTTATATAGAAAGGGGACACCAAAGTTAGGGACTGAGACAGAGATTACCAGCCTTAAGATTGACATCTCGCCTCTCTCACTCTTGCACGCAATCCAGTGTATTGTTGTTGAAAGTGTTCAGTACGAATAGTGTGTCCTCTCCTAAGTGACTCTGTGCCCCAAAGCAAATCGTGTCGAAAAGGTACGTAAGACGAAGCGGTGATTTTGAATTCATTGTATTAGCGTGAGTGTTGGCAATGTATAAAGTTTTTGTAATTGGCTCTGTAGGAAGGTTAAGATTTTGTATTGTGATCTGGTTATCTATGTTTCATTAAATGTCAAACTTGAATATTGCATTATTCAGATTTAATTTCAAGCTTTTGTATAATTTACATTGCATTATTTATTTTCTTAGTCTAAGGTTTATTCAGATATAATAGTTCAGGTCTAGTTAATTTATAAGTTTCAGATCGTAACATTTTTGTCTTAATCTAAATTTTCTTCAGATTTAAGTTTTTCCTGTGATCTATTTTGTTATAATGTAATTTCTTTCAAAGTGTTGTATTTTATATAGTATATATTTATATTTGTAAAGAGTGTATTATTCTAATCACCATTTTTAAGTATCAGATTCCGCTCGTTTCCTGTTAAGAACCACGATAAATTTTAATTAACACTTAGAAGTAATTACCCAGTTTAGTTTGAGTGTACTTCAGAGACCTTTGGATATTCAGTGTTTTAAATATTTCTGTCTGGGAATTATTTAACTGTCTCAGAATTCGTGTGGTAATATTTTAAAGTGCAACAGTTTTAATGTAAAAGCAAACAAGGGAGTTTGGAATTCAAGAAGTTGATTAACTTGCCAGTTGTAGTATATACAATATTATATGTTTGGTTCCCAGTCACGAGCCATAGTGTAATATATTTTTAGTGCTCAGACCAGGGAGCCATTATCGTATAATACACACACACACACACACACACACATATATATATATATATATATATATATATATATATATATATATATATACATACACATATATATTTGTATATATATATGTATGTATATATATATGTATATATATGTACATATATATATATATATATATATATATATATATATATATATATATATATATATATGTACATATATATATATATATATATATATATATATATATATATATATATATATATATATATATGGTGGTGATGCGAAAGTTAATAAAATCTTGTTTAACACTTTAGTAACAAATGCCAAATATATCCACAGATTTTTTTGCTTCTTGTAAACTACACAAGAAGCTTTTAAACTAATTCTGTCAAAATGTAATCATCAATTTATCCTTAAATTCGGTCAAATTTACGTTAATAAGTCCTATGCAAAACATGGAAATATACGATACACTCCTATCATTAGTCCCTTACGGGATAAGAATCATGTTATCGATTATACTGAAACGATATTAGATAACCCACATTCATTTCTTCAATACCTTTGGCTGACATTCGAACAAAGACACGAATAAAGACGAGTAGAGAAGAGAATGAAATTTCCAGACTGTCCTCTAAAGCTAACGCCGAGATAAGGCATCTTTGTCCCAGCACGTCTCGTCTCGTAGGGGTAATATGACCTTGTATTGATCAGTTGTCGTTCTCTGTCTCGCTTTCCAGCTACGTTTTGAAGTCTGGTCTGGTGTATTAGCATGATAGGAAAGTAAAAGAAAAGTATTATTATTATTATATCATGTTAAATTCTAAAATTTTGAAGTTGTAAGTTCAGTTTTTTTTTTCATATTTGATAGATTTGAAACACAATGTAACGATTTCATTATTATTATTATTATTATTATTATTATTATTATTATTATTATTATTAACGTGTTTCATCATTCAATGTCGGTATAAAAGGATGTAAATGCATAATCATTATCATCAGCATCAACATTATCAATTTTACCGGAATGACTGATCCGCGACATCGTTGATATACGATATATTTTTATTTGTTGTATACCTCTCGTCTTGTTTATGAGGCTTTAATCATAATACCTCATTTTGTCTTCGAGCATAAACTACTCTCAAGGCTGCCTCGGCATTGCCTATGGGATCTGACCTGCACATAAATCTTCCACCTGAACCCCCAGGAGGAAGACCAGGTAGAAATAATGTGTTTGTTTGATTTTGCTTTACACGTTGGTAACATCATCCTTTTTTATTTGTTCTACATACGCGTTGCATCCTCTTGTTATATTTGTTTTACGAGTATAACATTATCTTGTTTTACACATGTGTAGAGTCTTTTTTTGTTTTTATTTTTATACACGTGTATCGATATATTTGTTTTACAAGTATAACATCTTGTTTTACACATGTGTAGTGTCCTTTTATTTTAATCATTTACACGTGTATCGACTTCTGTGTTTTACACATTTGTAGTACTTTTTTTTTCTTTTATTCTGGTTTTCATGCGCGTAGGACGTTGCTATCTTAGTTTATTAGCTTTACAAGTGTGGAGCATCATCTTGTTTTATCCGCTTTGCACGTGTTTTGTACCCTATTCTATTTGCTTCCTTTCGTGTTTTACTGTTTTAATGCGTCTCTGTTTATCATCTTATGAGTGTAGTTTGTTTGCGGTATTTTACAATAAATGTGATAATGACGAGTTTGCGATATTTTATTAAAAGGTTATATTCTAGGGAATAATTGATTAGATTTTAGTTTGGGTTCCATTTTCGATCTAAATCTAATTATATTTTTCTATTTTTGTGTAAGCTTTACAGGTTAAACTGAAACGGAGCCTTACTCATCGGGTTCGAGTGTTCTTGAAAGAAAGTGTAAATAATAGAATATCGGGGTAACAATACAAATGGCATTATTGGAAGTTTGCGGTCTCTGATATTCATGAGCAGTGATGTGTTCCTTCAGCATTTTTATGATTGGAAAATTAAATTACTGGCAATATATTTTATTTTTTTAGTAATAGTAAATGGAAATTATAGCTATCCATGAAATATGAAATCTAGTGAAACACTTACTGGTAACATTTTATCTCTCTCTCTCTCTCTCTCTCTCTCTCTCTCTCTCTCTCTCTCTCTCTCTCTCTCTCTCTCTCGTTGTAGAATGACTCAAGTATCTCATTCACGGGTCTTTTGACATTATAAATAAAGCCGATAAACATTTCTGAATTGTTCAGATGAATGCAGTCGAATGAAGGGTGTTGAAATTATCAAAACACTTAAAGTATATATATTGCCCTCTTAGTGCTATTGATAGCTGCTTACGAGGAGTTAATTGAGGAAATAACCTAGCAGTGAGTGATTTTTTGCCCACTAAATAACGCGTTGCACTAAACAACCTTCTGCTGTTGAGCAATATTGCACAGCGGGGTTGCAAATTACCGAACAATATCTTTCACCAGAATAGCATATTAGCGAACGGTATTGGATATCACAAGGGCAAATAAACAAACGGTATTATATACCAGAGCGCCGATTTATTGAGCAATATCTTATGTCAGAGGACCAGGTAAAAAGAGCTGTATCGTATTTCCAGGTGGTTAATTAATGTATCGTTTGATGCCCCAAGGCTTTAGGTTATTGGTCACGGTGGTACAGATAGAGGAGTTTTGTGACTGGTAATTGCGACAAATTTATGACTGAATATTTTGATTGAAGTGCTCAATTATTCACCAGTTCTCAAATTGATTTATCTAATAATTTTTATATGACTGCATCTTATACCATATGACAACTAATGGGTACAAATCGGGCATCATAACAAAATTCTCGACAATCATTTGTTCGTGTTAATAGCTAAACAGTATTGTGTGTCATTGGTAAAATATTCAGTAAATACTTCAGAAATATACTGAGCAGTATTATGTGGTCTTGGTAAAATGCCTGGGATAGAGAAATATTCTAGAGTGCTTCTACAATACGGATCAGCAGAATTTTAATAGCAATTATTGAATAAACTTATTTTCGCTTGCTCCTTTGAAAATACTAATCAATATTGTGTGCCCCTGTCAAAGTACTGAAGAATAGTGGGTGCTCTTGGCAAATGATTTTGAAGTATTATAAGTTGTAATGAAATATTGAGCAGCATATTGTGCAATCAACTTCCTACTCATAGTTATTTTATGTGTACCCTGTTCACCTTTGATTTACATCTCTCTCTCTCTCTCTCTCTCTCTCTCTCTCTCTGGGGGAACTGGGAGAGCATGTCGAAATCCTTTTGCTGTTTTTATGACTAGATGCTCTTTCTGAAAATAGTAATAACGAAAATACACAGGTGTTGGTTTACCGTTATTGTGGCAGATTAAGGCCTTTCCATTGTACTTATTACTATGAAAGAAGCTATGTTTGCCTTCGCATTTGTTGCCGAATTGTTTTTACTCTCTTTAAATATCCTCACCATCACCTGCACTATTTAAATACTCTCACCATCACCAGCACTATTTAAATACTCTCACCATTACCAGCACCATTTAAATATTCTCACCATCACGAACACCATTTAAATACTCTCACCATTGCCAGTACCATTTTAATATTCTCACCATTACCAGCACTATTTAAATACTCTCACCATTACCAACACCATTTAAATACTCTCACCATCACCAGTACCATTTTAAATACTCTCACCATCACCAGCACTATTTAAATACTCTCACCATCACCAGCGCTATTTAAATACTCACCATCCCCAGCGCTATTTAAATACTCTCACCATCACCAGCACTATTTAAATACTCTCACTATCACCAGCACCACTTTCACCATAAACGCTAGCAGCATCAGTATTAGTTAGAAAGATGAGGGTGCCATCATTAGTGTCAGGAGCACTTCACTGTCTTATATTTATTATCATTATTATCATAACTTCACGGTCATTGGGGATTTATAGTGTTATTGTTTTACTGTTATAACTCCCCACTAAGTGTTGAGTTATGTTGTTATTCTTCTCCGGAGAACCTCGGCAACTCGAAAATAGCTACACAAGAGAGTTAACAAGCATCGTCCATGTTATATCAGGCCTCGTCCACAACCCCCCTCCATAAAATGTTTATATAAAAAATACTATTTGAACGGCTTAGAAGTTGTTTCAATATATGGTAGTAAAATTCGTGTATTAGTTTTCATCTGTTGAATATTTTAATTATTAATATTTTGATTCTTGGCAGATAGGAATGTAACCTTGAGTAACTTCAAAATTACCTATATAGGCATTTAGTATAACGAAAGCTTAAGGAAAGTGATAATTGCCTATTCTTCATATGACATATTACCCAATAAGAAAAATTTGTTCTTAGGTCCAAAGGAAACCTGAAACTGTATTTGCATTTATTATCTTTCGTCAATATATGCCTAGTTTAGTTTTTTTTTTGCGCCTTCGTAGTGGGTAGGTTTTGTCTTCGGATAAATATTTGTAAAATTTGAATGAAGTTATAATTTTTTTTTCACTTAATACTATTAAATTTGAAAATATTAGACTTGTTATTTAGTATTTTTCATCGTTTCGTCTTTTAGTTAAATGGGAGATATTGTTAGGTCGGGAGATGAACCCTTTCCTCGGTTAACTTCCCACTCAGCCGCCGCTGAGCACATCCATCCATCTACCATGAATCACTTCCCATTCCTCCTGCCACTCTCTCTCTCTCTCTCTCTCTCTCTCTCTCTCTCTCTCTCTCTCTCTCTCTCTCTCTCTCTCTCTCTCTCCCCCCTTTATGAGTTTTTGCAACCTTTTCCTCAAACTTTCACGTTCCACAAATGTCCCATTCTTAGACTCAAGAATTTCAAAAAGAAGTGTGTAAAAGACACAAGAAATGAAGAATGGAATTTAAATTCACAGGATCGACTTATAGATGTAGCTATCATGTGGAAAAACAATTGAACTTATAAGAATATGCAGAATGTGTATAAAAATCAGGAAATTTAATTACAGAGACGATGAGAAGAAATTTAAGCCTAGGAAAAAATAAGGATTACAAGAGCAAACAAATAAACTATTGTCAGCTGAAAAAACATGCAATTATAAGACCAACAAGATGACGCAAATAAAACCGCAGAAATTTGATATAAAAGATATTCGAGGTCAAATAAAAGGCACAGAAAGACATGAAACGTATGGCCCTCATGGTGACGTAAATATGAGACGGAAAAAGAAAAAGAAATAAAAAAAAACTAAGAAAGGAAGCATTTAAACCTGACCGCAATCATGAGGCCATGATCATCGTAAATCGTGTGTACGAGAGCAGTGGCCGCGACTCGGGTACTGACATGGAGGGGTTGCGTCAAGAATAACAAGTGCTTTCAGGTAGTATATGTCGTATGCAGGACCTCCCGGCGTAAATCCTCTAGCACCGAGGGCGGGTGTTAGAAGCGGAGTGAGAGAAGGAGGAGGAAAGAAGGCAGTGTGGAAGAAAGATGGGAAGCATGAGAATAAGGTAATGAGAATATTCTACCCTGCTGGTGGATGAAATATAATCAAATGAAGTTTTACTGGTTAGAAGCAGATGCTAAGAGGAAAATCAGATAACGAGGTAAGTAACGAAGTTACAAAGTGGAAATAAAGGGAGTGACGACGATGTTTTTAGTAGGCTAAAGATAGAGGAGGTTAGGACGACTTTGGTAAAGATAAAGCTTGATAAGAAATGTTTTTTTTTATGGATAAAGAGAGATAAGGGGAGTTTAGTGAGTATAAAGAGAGGCATTGGTGATTTCAGTGAGGATAAAGGGAGTTGATGAGGATTTGCGTAAGGTGGAAAGGCGTTGAGGACGATTTTAGGTAGAAGGTTAGGACGACTTCAGTAAGGATAAAGTGAGGTGAAGATGATTTTAATAAGGATAAAGGTTGCTAAGGAGGAGTTAAGTAAGGGGTAAAGGCGTTGAGGATGATTGTAGTTAAGATTAAAGGAGATTAGAACTATATTAGTAGGGGTAAAGTGAGGTAAAGATGATTTTAGTAACGATAATGGGAGTTGAGGTCAATTTTAGATACGATAAAGGGAGTTGAGAGTTGAGGACGATTTTAGTAGGGATAAAGGGAATTGATGATGAATTTAGTGGGGATAAAGGGACTTGAGGACCATTTTAGCAGGGTTAAAGGGAATTGATGATGATTTTAGTGATAAAGGAAGTTGAGGACGATTTTAGTAGGATTAAAGGGAATTGATGATGATTTTAGTGAGGATAAAGGGATTTGAGGACGATTTTAGCAGGGATAAAGGGAATTGATGATGATTTTAGTGGGGATAAAGGGAGTTGAGGACCATTTTAGCAGGGATATAGGGAATTGGTGACGAGTTTAGTGAGGATAAAGGGAGTTGAGGATGAATTTAGCTGGGATAAAGGGAATTGATGACGATTTTAGTGGGGATAAAGAGAGGTGAAGACGGTTTTAGTAGGGATAGAGGGAATTGATGACGATTTTAGTGGGGATAAAGGGAGTTAAGGACGATTTTAATAAGTATAAAGGGAGTTGAGGACGATTTTGTAGGGATAGAGGGAATTGATGACGATTCTAGTGGGGATAAAGGGAGTTAAGGACGATTTTAATAAGTATAAAGGGAGTTGAGGACGATTTTGTATGAATAATGGGAGTTGAGTACGATTTCTTTAAGGATAAAGGGAGTTGAGGACGATTTTAGTAAGGATAAAGGGAGTTGAGGACGATTTTAGTAAGGATAAAGGGAGTTGAAGACGATTTTATTAAGGATAAAGGGAGTTGAAGACGATTTTATTAAGGATAGAGGAAGTTGAGGACGTCTCTAATTACGAAAAAGGGAGGCAAGGGCGATTTTAGTTAGGATAAAGGGAGGTAAGGATGATTTTAATAAGGATAGGGGGAATTAAGGATGAATTTAGTGCGGATAAATAGAATTGAGTACGATTTCAATAAGGATAGAGGGAGTTGAAGACGATTTTAATAAGGATAACGGGAGTTAAGAACGATTATAGTGAGGGTTAAGGGAATCGACTATGATTTTAGCAAGGATAAAAGGAGTTGAGGACGATTTTAGTTACGATAAAGGAGTTGAGGATTATTTTACTTGGGATAAAGGGAGTTGAGTATGATTTTTATTAAGGACAAAGGGAGTTGAGGACAATTTTAGGGAGGATAAAAGGAGTTGAAGACGATTTTATTAAGGATAAAGGGAGTTGAAGACGATTTTATTAAGGATAAAGGGAGTTGAAGACGATTTTATTAAGGATAGAGGAAGTTGAGGACGTCTCTAATTACGAAAAAGGGAGGCAAGGGCGATTTTAGTTAGGATAAAGGGAGGTAAGGATGATTTTAATAAGGATAGGGGGAATTAAGGATGAATTTAGTGCGGATAAATAGAATTGAGTACGATTTCAGTAAGGATAGAGGGAGTTGAAGACGATTTTGATAAGGATAACGGGAGTTAAGAACGATTATAGTGAGGGTTAAGGGAATCGACTATGATTTTAGCAAGGATAAAGGGAGTTGAGGACGATTTTAGTTACGATAAAGGAGTTGAGGATTATTTTACTTAGGATAAAGGGAGTTGGGTATGATTTTTATTAAGGACAAAGGGAGTTGAGGACAATTTTAGGGAGGATAAAAGGAGTTGAAGACGATTTTAGTAAGGATAAAGGAAGTTGAGGACGTCTTTAATTACGAAAAAGGGAGGCAAGGGCAATTTTAGTAAGGATAAAGGGAGTTAAGGATAATTTTAGTTACGATAAAGGGAGGTAAGGATGGTTTTAATAAGGATAAGTGGAATTAAGGATGATTTTAGTGAGGATAAATGGAATTGAGTATGATTTCAGTAAGGATAGAGGGAGTTGAAGACGATTTTAATAAGGATAACGGGAGTTAAGGACGATTATAGTGAGGGTTACGGGAGTTGACTACGATTTTAGCAAGGATAAAGGGAGTTGAGGACTATTTTACTTAGGATAAAGGGAATTAAAGACTTATTTTATTAAGGATAATGAAAGTTGAGGACGATTTTAGTGAGGATCAAGGGAGTTGGAGTTGAATACTATTTTAGTTAGGATTAAGGAAGTTGAGGACGATTTTAGAAAGGATAAAGGAAGTTGAGGATGAATTTAGTAATGATAAAGGGAGGTAAGGATGATTTTATTCAGGATAAAGGGAGATGAGGATGGTTTTAGTAAGGGTCAAAGTAGTTAAGGATGATATTAGTAAGGATAAAAGGAGTTAAGTTCGATTTGAGTAAGGATAAAAGCAGTTGAGTACGATTTTAATAAGGAAAAGGAGAGTTGAGGACGATTTTAGTAAGGATAAAGGGAGTTGAGGACGATTCCAATAACAATAAAGGGAGTTGACGATTTTAGTAAGGACAAGAGGAATTTGGGATGACTAGTGAAAATAAATTGGAAAGTTGATGTGACATAAGGATGATTTAAGTAACAGTGAATGGTAGTAATGATGTAACTACGAGTAGTGATTAGTAATGATACTTACTTTACTTTACTTGAAGGACTGCTTTTTTTTTTTTTTTTTTTTTTTTTTTTTTTTTTTTTTTTTTTTTTTTTTTGTCCTATGCAGCAGGGAAACCCTACCCTCAAAATGACCATCAGCCATTTTAGCATATTCGTTCCAAAGCATTCAATAATCCACATCGCACATTGTTCGTTTATTGTCAAATCCACATTATCGAAACACTTAGAGAACATTTTCTTCTTGAACGCCTTAATATCTTTAGTGTTTCGGATGTCTAGTGGGAGCTTATTGTATAGTCTCGGGGCTGCACATTTAAAGGCTCTAGCGCCTACATTAGACATATATCTAAGTTAAAATTATATGAAACCATCTGCAACTATTCTCATGTCAACACGATTTGTTGGCTGCACATGTAGCAATGCTCTTAGGCATTTTGCACGTCTGGTTCTGATAACTTGATTAAGTTAAATGTGATGTCAATGATGATAGTCGATGGCATTGATAATTACTGCGAGACCAGTGATGGGTAGAGGATAACACAGATGAAATTAATGTCAGTATTGGAAATTAGTATCAAGAATGATGGTCTTAATAACTGTCAGGAGATGGAGGATCTTCTAATAATATTCTTAATAACGACACACGAGACAAGGTATGTATTATAAACTGTAATTGTCTCTCCACAGCATGTATAATAATGTTATACAGGAAACTGACATTTATATTGCAGCTTTAGAGCTGCTGTAAATGGCTACGACTTTCGTAATCGAATGCTAATGGCATTACTTGAGACCTCGACTCTAGTGATGCTTTGTTAAGGTGTAGTGCCATAGCCTCTGTACCATGGTCTTTCACTGTCTTGGGTGAGAGTTCTCTTGCTTGAGGGTACACTCGGGCACACTATTCTATCCTATTTCTCTTCTTGTATTATTAAAGTTTTTATAGTTTATATAGGAAATATTTATTCTTAAAATATTTCATTTCTCCTTGTTTCCTTTTCTCACTGTGCTATTTTCCCCGTTGGAGCCCGTGGGCTTATATCATCCTGCTTGTCCAACTAGGGTTGTAGCTTA
>NC_090733.1:160274910-160279910 GCF_036898095.1 Palaemon carinicauda | reverse complement strand
AGTCAGACTTGTTTCTTCTGCATCTGTCCACTTGATAAGGAAACAATACAAGTGAATCTTTATCAAGGAACAGTGCAATCCAAAACAAGTGGGACTTCTTCCCCCTGCTGAGTCCATTTTGTAGATTATTTCTATTGCATCTGGAAGGCCGGACTCCATCTTTTGTTTTGTTAATTATAGATTTTCTGGATTTTTTTTTAAATTTTCTATTTTCTTCATATGTTTACAGCACTAAACATATTCCTTATCCACTATTCCAGAACAATGGAATCTTCTTGAGGGGACACAGCGTACTAAAAGAAGTCAGACAGATTTCTTCTGCATCTGTCCACTTGATAAAGAAACAGTACAAGTGAATCTATGTCAAGGAACAGTGCAATCCAAAACAAGTAGGACTTCTTCCCTCTGCTGAGTCCACCTTGTAGATTATTCCCTTTGCTTCTGGAAGGCCGGACTCCATATTTTATTTTTTTTTTAATTATAGGTTTTCTGAATTTTTTTTTCAATTTTCTGTTTTCTTCCTATCTTCACAGCACTAAACATATTCCTCATCCTCTATTCCAGAACAATGGAATCTTCTTTAGGGGACACGGCGTCCTAAAAGAAGTCTGGCTTGTTTCTTTTGCATCTGTCCACCTGACAAAGAAATAGTACAAGTGAAACTTTGTCAAGGAACAGTGAATTCCAAAACAAGTGGGACTTCTTCCCTCTGCTGAGTCCATCTTGTAGATTATTTCCTTTGCATCTGGAAGGCCGGACTCCATATTTTATTTTTTCAATTATAGCTTTTCTGAATTTTTTTTTATTTTCTATTTTCTTCCATGTTCACAGCACTAAACATATTCTTGATCCACTATTCCAGAACAATGGAATCTTCTTGATGGGACACAAGTTTTAAAAGAAGTCTGGCTTATTTCTTTTGCATCTGTCCACCTGACAAAGAAACAGTACAAGTGAAACTTTGTCAAGGAACAGAGCAATTCAAAACAAGTCGGACTTCTTCCCTCTGCTGAGTCCATCTTGTAGATTATTTCTATTGCATCTGGAAGACCGTACTCCATATTTTATTTTATGTTCTCAGCACCAAATATATTCCTGATCCACTATTCCAGAACAATGGAATCTTCTTGAGGGGACACGGCGTCCTAAAAGAAGTCTGGCTTGTTTATTTTGTATCTGTCCACCTGACAAAGAAACAGTACAAGTGAATCTTTGTCAAGGAACAGTGCAATCCAAAACAAGTGGGACTTCTTCCCTCTGCTGAATCCATCTTGTAGATTATTTCCTTTTCATCTTGAAGGCCGGACTCCATATTTTATTTTTTCAATTATAGCTTTTCTGGATTTTTTAAAATTTTCTATTTTCTTCCTATGTTCACAGCAGTAAACATGTTCCTGATCCTTTATTCCAGAACAATGGAATCTTCTTGAGGGGACACAAGTCCTAAAAGAAGTCAGACTTGTTTTTTTTTGCATCTGTCCTTCTGACAAATAAATAGTACAGGTGAATCTTTATCAAGGAACAGTGCATTCCGAAACAAGTGAGACTTCTTCCCTCTGCTGAATCCACCTTGTAGATTATTCCATTCATATCTGGAAAGCCTTATATATAAACTTATTTCCTCACAAAACTAAACTAAAACTAAAAACTAAAAGCTAAACTAAACTAAACTAAACTAAAACTCACTGAAACTTATGCAAAAAATATTTCCTAATATACATTTTTTATTTTATTTTTTTTTTGGGGGGGGGGTTACTATTTTATATTTTCTTTTTAATTTTCTATTTTATTTTATTTTTTATGTTTACTGCCCTAAACCTATTCCTTATCCACTATTCCAGAACAATGGAATCTTCTTGAGGGGACACAGCGTACTAAAGGAAGTCAGACTTGTTTCTTCTGCATCTGCCCACCTGACAAAGAAACAGTACAAGTGAAACTTTGTCAAGGAACAGTGCATTCCAAAACAAGTGAGAATTTTTCCCTCTGCTAAGTCCATCTTGTACATTATTCCATTCTCATCTGGAAGGCCTTACATAAAAGCTTATTTCCTTAACTAAACTTAAGCTAAACTAAACTAAAGCCCAACTGAAACTTATACTAAAAATATTTTTCCACTATATATGTTAAATTTTTTTCCCTAAGTTCACAGCACTAAACTGAAAAATTCAACTGAAACGTATACAACAAAAGTTTAACTGAAACTTGTACTAAAATATTCAACTGAAACTTGTACTAAAAATATTTTCCCACTACATATATATATATATATATATATATATATATATATATATATATATATATATATATATATATATATATATATATGTATTTGGATTTTTTTTGGATTTTTTCATTTAAAAAACAAAATTCTAAGTTCACAGCACTAAACTGAAAAGTTCAACTGAAACTTACACTAAAAATATTTTTCCACCATATATATATATATATTTTAGATTTTTTTTATTTTTTTTCATTTTTTATTTTTTTATTTTTTGGGGGGATTTTCATTTTTTTTTCATGTTCACTGCACCAGACTACAATGATCGTTCCTTTACACATTACGATATCCTTAATGATAGTATTGATTCCCCTGACGATGTTGATCCCTTCTTGGTCCTTGATTGTACTGACAATGATCTTCCCATCTTGGGCGTCCTTGATTGTACTGCCGACGTTGGTTCCACTGCCCAGGCTGATGCCTTGTTGCCTCCTGACGATACCACTGGCCACCACTCCTCTCCCAGTGATCGTACTCCTCATGGCGTAGCTCTTCATCATAATCTCTTCGGTTTTCTTCGTCCACTAGAATAAGTTTAGCATTAACCACCTTTTTGTACTTCTCGAATGCCTCCTGTAGGAATTCGGGTTTGTCCCGATGTCTGTCTGGGTGGAACATCATAGACAAGTCCCTGAAGGATCTTATGATTTCTGCCTTTGTGGCTGTCTGTTCCAAACCCAGAATCTCATAGTGACCCTTTTCTTCCCATTCCTTCTGCAGTGCTTCATTATCTTCTATGATTTTTTAAAAATTATCTGATTTCTTAATCTTTACCGTTTCGAAGTCCTTCAAGGCAGCGTCGAAAATGCCAAATTTGACGAGGTGCTTTCCTCGTAACATGTACGCTTTCGACCCTTCCAGACCTTTCTCGATAGCCATTGAACAGTCCAAAACAATATCCATATGAGGAGGCTTCTCAGTGGCTGAGTTCGCTTCAGCCCGAAGGACATGCAGAAGAGCTGTTTCTTTTTCGTAGTGTACCTCCATACTCAGGGCTTCGGTGAAAACATCTACTGCCTCTTTGGGCCTGTTATTCATCTGCGCAAATAATCTAGCCATCAATAAGCTTTTCCTCTTATGTTCGTCCTTATTATCAGCTTTATGAACTTCCGCCTTCTCAGCTACCAGCTTCTCCTTTTCTGCCTTCAGTTCACAAATTACACTTTTCAGCTTATTCAGTTGCTTCATGTTCTTAATATGCACCTTCTTAATTTCTTTGTTTTCTGTTTCAAACTTCTCCGCAATCCTATTTTGTTCCATTATCTCAAGGTCTTTTATTTTGGACGCAAATTCCAGTTTTTCGTAATCTTGCGCCATGTCATCTTTAATTTTCTCTCTTTCTTCCTTCAGTTGGTCAACTTCATGTTTCCATTTATTGAGTTGTTCCATTTCATCATTTTGATTGGTCTTCACTTTTTCATTTTCATTTCTGAGATTTTCCAGCAAATTTTTCAGTTTCTTCACCTGAAGGTCTTTTTCAAAGCATTTCGATTTCAATTTAGCTTTTTCTGCCTTCAATCCCAAAACATCCCTTTTCAATTTATTTAGGTTTTCTGTTTTCTCATTTTGATTGGTCTTCACTTTCTCATTTTCATTTCTGAGATTTTCCAGCCAATTCTTCAGTTTCTCTATCTGAAGGTCTTTTTCGACGCATTCAGCTTTGTTTCTCTTTTTCAGCTTTTATTTCACTAACTACACTTTTCAGTTTATTCAATTGCTCCATGTTCTTACTTTGCGCCTTCTTCATTTCTTCATCTTCATTTTCAAAACTCTCCGCAATCATATTTCGTTCCATTATCTCAAGGCCTTTTATTTTGCACAAAAATTTCAGTTTTTCATAATCTTGCGCCATGTCAGCTTTAATTTTCTCTCTTTCTGCTTTTAATTCACCAACTTCCTTTTTCAATTCGTTTACTAGTTCATTTTTCTGATTTTGTTCTTTCTTCATTACTTTATTTTCATTTCTGATATTTTCCATCAATTTTTCATGTTCCTTCATCTGAAGGTCTTTTTCGACGCATTCAGATTCCAGTTTAGTTTTTTCTGCCTTCAATTCACCAACTTCCTTTTCCAATTCGTTTACTAGTTCATTTTTCTGATTTTGTTCTTTCTTCACTACTTCATTTTCATTTCTGATATTTTCCATCAAATTTTTTTCTTTCATCTGAAGGTCTTTTACGGTGCAATCACTTTCCAGGTTTTCCTTTATTTCTACTATTCTCCCCATTTCTTCAATTTGTCTTCGTAACTTATCATTTTCAGCCTCGAGATTTTCCGAGAGTAGTCCGATCCTCGTCTTCCATTTTGAGTTCATTTCCGTCCAACAGATCTTTGCATCCATGTTCCATTTCTGGAACATATTCTTCCAGAGAGCTGTTGTCCACATCTTCTCCAGCCATCCTCCTTCTAGCAAGCATAATTCCGCTGAAAATGACGGAAGCAGCAGCCATACCGATGTAAAAGTTCTTGTTTCCATTCGAAAGGGCTTCTTCCTTCCTTTCTCCAAAGTCAAATTCGGAAAGAAGCTTGCCAACGAACCACGTTGATTTCAATTCATCTTTGAATCTTAATGCTTCTGTCTCCATCTGGTGCAATGCAAGTTCGCACCGCTGTAGTTCCTCGCCAGCTTTCCACAAGCCCCCAATCCAAGGACAGTGCTGCAGCCACCTGCCGAGGAATCCATCCTGAGAGGCGATTGCACGGCAGTCTTCAAAGCGCG
>NC_090733.1:160249910-160269910 GCF_036898095.1 Palaemon carinicauda | reverse complement strand
TGCTGTTCGCCCACTTGTGGGCCACTATTGCCGCTACCCCCTTGAAGGATCTCAGTTTGTTGAGGACCCTCAACAGAAGGTTGTGAGGAGGGAACAGATAAATCCTGGACCATCTGTTCCAGTCGAGGGACATTGCGTCCACTGCTTCCGCTAAGGGGTCCTCGTACGGGGACACGTACAGGGGCAACTTCTTGTTGTCTTTCGTCGCAAAGAGGTCTATTTGCAGTTCTGGGACTTGATTCAGAATGAAGGAAAATGATCCTGCGTCTAAGGACCATTCCGACTCTATCGGTGTGAACCTGGATAGAGCGTCCGCTGTCACATTGCGGACTCCTTGAAGGTGAACTGCCGACAGGTACCACTTCTTCTTTTCCGCCAATCGGAAAATGGCTAACATCACTTGGTTGAGAGGTGGTGACCTCGACCCTTGTCGATTCAAGCATCTCACAACCACCTCGCTGTCTGTCACCAATCTTATGTGGATCGAGTGACGCGGGGAGACTTTCTTTAAGGTAAGGAGCACTGCCATAGCTTCTAGAAAGTTTATATGAAAGGTCCTGAATAGCTTGGACCAAGTCCCCTGGACTCCTTTGAGGCGTCTGAGTGAATCGTCATCGACGGGGGAGGTGGCTGAAGAAGAACAGACTTCTTTAGATGTCTGGCTTGGGACCAAGGTCTGAGAAGAGTACGTAGCCGAGGCGGCACTGGTCTTCTCAGGTCTCTTCGCGAGTTTGATGCATACCTTCTCCAAACTCCGGTTGCATCCTTTAGCTGTGCTCTTAGCACTGGGTCTGTCACTGAAGCAAACTGGAGAGAGCCTAGTACCCTCTCCTGTTCGCGTCTTGATATCCTTTCGGAATCTAGAAGTCTCTTGACAGAGCCCGCTATCTCCTTCCTTTTCTTCATTGGGATGGAGAAACTGTGTGACAAAAGGTCCCAGTGGATTCCCAGCCACTGGAACTTTTGGGATGGAGAAAGTCGAGACTTTTTCTTGTTGATCTTGAAGCCTAGGTACTCTAGGAACTGGATCACCTGACTGGAAGCTTGCAAGCATTCGGTCTCGGATGCTGCCCACACCAGCCAGTCGTCCAGGTAGGCTACTACCTGAATTCCCTTTAGGCGTAATTGTTTGAGAGCTGCGCTCGCAAGCTTCGTGAAAATCCTTGGGGCTATGTTTAGCCCGAATGGCATGGCTCTGAAGGCGTACAGTTTCCGTTGTAGCCTGAACCCTAGGTAGGGGGAGAGTCGACGGCTGATTGGAATGTGCCAATAGGCGTCTGACAAGTCTATAGAGACTGAGTATGCCCTCTTGGGCAGTAAGGTCCTTATGTGTTGCAGTGTTAGCATCTTGAATTTGCAATTCACTATGAACTTGTTGAGTGGTGACAAGTCCAGAATGACTCTGAGCTTTTCCGAGTCTTTCTTGGGAACACAAAACAGCCTCCCTTGGAATTTGATGGACTTCACCTTTCGGATCACATTTTTCTCCAACAGTTCTTGAACGTACTCCTCCAAAATGGGGGTGGAGTGTTGGAAAAACCGAAGGCATGGGGGTGGAGTGCTGTACCAGCTCCAACCCAGTCCATTCTTGAGTAGGCTTTGGGCCCAGGGATCGAAGGTCCAGCGATCCCAAAATTTCATCAGTCTCCCTCCTACCGGTATCATTTCACTTGGACTGCCGTCCTGAGGTCTTGCCTCCCTGACCACGACCACCTCTGAATCCCCTTCCCCTTGAGGGGCGCCTAGACGAGCCTCTGGCTGCTCCTCTAGGTTTTGCACGAAAGGAAGAAGACTGTCCTTCGAACGTTGGGGCGAATGTGGTTGACTGACCTGGCACAGCCTGGGGTACCCACTGAAAGGCAGTCGGGGTTTGTGCCACCATCTGGGGCACTGGAGGCAAAGGCAATTGCAGTTGCTGTTGCTGTCTATAAGGCTTGGCTGGCCGAAATGGTAGCCTAGTCTTCATATTCTTCCTCTTTGGTTGAGGACCCTCATCCGGGGAAGATTTTCTTTTGATAGCCAGGCCCCACTTCTGGAGAAGATTTCTATTCTCCACGGCGGCCTTATCAACAACCTCTTTGACCACATCGGTAGGGAAAAGGTCTTTTCCCCAAATGTTGGAGGAGATTAACTTCCTTGGCTCGTGTCTCACCGAAGCCCCGGTGAACCCTAACTCCCTGCAAGCTCTCCTTGCCTTGACGAAGCTATAAAGGTCCTTCGTCACTGTGGCTAAGTGAGACTTAGCCACTACCATGAACATTTCATGGACCTTGGGGTCACTTGCCATCGTCTCGAGAGTAGTCTGATGAGACATTGAGGCAGCCAGTCTTTCTTTTGTCTCGAACTCTCTTCGTAAAAGAGATTCGGACAGCTTGGGGAGGTCCTCGCCGAATTGCCGTCCGGCAATATCAGCCTCCAACTTTCCCACTGAGAATGTCAGATGGACATCCTTCCAGTCTTTGTGGTCCATAGGTAGGGCCAGCGACAAGGGTTTACACTCCTCCAGGGAGGGGCAAGGCTTGCCGGCCTCGACTGCCTTTAGGACAGCCGCAAACCCTTTCTGTAAAAAGGGGAAGGCTCTATCAGGAGAGGACACAAACGAAGGGAGCTTCTTGCTCAATGCAGCTACCTTCGAATTCGAGAAGCCCCTCTCTTTCATCGAGGATGAAAGTAGGGCTTGAGCCTTAGCGTGGTCCATAATAATGACCTCCTTCGGCTCTGTCTCCTCCCTTGAAGCTGGTTCTTTTCTCAGCCGGACATAGCAGTCCGGATATGATGCCTTGCTGGGCCAGAATTCTACCTCCTCTAGGGGAACTGAACCCAGCTTATCCGAGATGACGATCTTTCCAGTCGTCATTGGCATGTGCTCAGCATACCTCCATGGGTTAGCATCTGAGCATATGGGAAGGTCTTTCACATTGAGCCTTTTCCGGGGCCCATGTGATTCTGCCAGGGACTGCATACGCAGTTCCATTGCAGCCGCCTTCTCCTGATTCTCCTTCTGCATTTGTTGGATCATTCCAACAATCGAAGAGAGGGCCTGTCCCAGTTCTACTGGGAGGCCAGCCGATGTTGAGGGGATAGGCTCCGGCATCTGAACCGGAGTAGCCGACACCTCGTCGACCTCATCCTCTACGACATCCGGGGTTTGAACTTGATCTTGACCTTCTGCCAGGAGGTCTTCTTCCAAACGTTCGTCCAGGTCAGACATCCTGTCACACAACTGGATGTCTTGCATCGCATCTGCGACTTCCTCGTCCACCTGGACTTGATCTTGAAGGATCTCCTCTTGAGGCTGGGGAATCACTGCCTCAGCTGATGCCTGGGGAAAAAGATACGCCCTCATCTTCTCACTTGGAAGATAAGGGCCAGAGGTGTTCTTCTTGAAGCCCCTTACCCAATTACGAAGCTTTTCCCTAGCTATATCCCTTGATTCCGCCGTTCTAGGGGAATCAGAAGCCTCAGTAATCAGGTTAGTGCATACAGTACATACCTGAGGGTCCCAATACTGGAGATCATCCTTGGAGACAGCGCATGCTGCGTGTCTCCTACAACACTCATGTCCGCAGAGGTTCTTGCTGCGGACGTTGCAGAAAACATTTCCGCACTTCGGAGGGTCCTCCTGTAAAGAGAAGAAATTTCCATGAGTATCAAGTGAACTATGTATCACTGGATATGCATAGTATAGCATAACAATTCATAAATGAAAGACACACACTTGTGTTTCCCTCACAACCCATTGCTGCAGCCTTCCAGATAATAAAATCAAAATGGTTTATCTCTACTAGAGTAACCAATGCAAGGTTTCCAGAGGAAACAGGTGGAGCTCACACCTAGGCAATGATTTTAAAATCCTGGATAATAGACGGGGAAGAACTCTGCTTCCTGTCTGAGGGCAACAGCAAAGGGCTGTGCAAGAAAACACAATAGTGTTAGAAGATACAGTGCTGTACCTAAATTTTTACTATAGTTTTCTTCTTACTGTATATGCTATACAGAAGAATAATAGTACAGTATAGGAGGATGTGTGCCGGCCTGCCTTTGCCGGCCGGCACACACCACAATTAGCTTTAAAGTATACTACTTAACAGCTATAGGGCGGCAGCCCTCTGGTTCAAATGCCTGTGCCGGCGGCAGCAGCTGCCGGCCAGCAACAGCCAGTGTTGGCCGGCAATGATTGCCGGCCAGCAACTACACAAGGTAGTACCCAGCTGCCGGCCACACTCTTGGTGACCGGCAGACAAGGACTGACATAAGCCGGCCGGCAAAGGAACCAGAAGACTACACCTGCCCGGCTGCCGGCCTCATAGGCCGGCAGCCGGCCTCATAGGCCGGCAGCCGGGACAGGTACAGCACTAGAAGAAAATAGAATGGGTGCCGGGATAAGAGTGTACACAACCCCCCAAGCCCGGCAACCGAAAGAGTGCATATAAGGAAGGGGAGAAACTTAATTCAGGCTTCCTTGACCAATGCCGTCCGGCTCTGCCGGCAGGCATGGATGAGGGACCAAGAGAGGTCCGGGCAGCACTCGAAAACATAAGACCCTTGCCGTCCAGCGTCTCTGCCGGCCGGCAATGGGCTTAGTCAATCCAAATCCCAACCTATACTAGGTCCAGAAGTAGAATGACATATGGTACAGTAATACCCCTGCCGGCCAGCTCTGCCGGCCGGCAAGGTACAGTACAGTAATGGCTAGGCCATTACGGAGATAGAGGGGGAAGGGACAAGAGGGTCCTGCCAACCTTGCTTTAGTGACAGATCACCCGCAGCCAAGAACTTTGTCTTAGCCTAAGGGAGATCTAAGGGAAAGGGCCAGCGCAGTAGTATAATACCTGCCAGCTTCCAGAGCACCAAAGCAAGGAAGGCGTTGCTACTCCCAAGGGAAGATTTATCCTCCCCGAGAACAGCAACAGGACTTAGTCTGGTCGATCACAGAAGAAGGAATCATAACTACAGAAACCTTCGATAGTGACCTAAGGGAGCTAAGCTCCCTTTGTAAGTGTTAGGTCAGCGAGGGAGACTCTGCCCCAAGCCAAACAACACGGACTCAGACTAAAAACTCTGTTGTTCTGTCCCTCTTTGAACCAGACTCTGCTGGAACAGGAAGGTACAGTAACACCCTAGTATAGTTTTATCGAAAATAAATTCGGAAAAAACCACTTAGGGATAAGCCCAAGGCTTAAACAGAGGGAAAGGGATTGCATACCTTCTCCGAAGAAAAGAAAGCAACCGGGGAGTATAATAAAGTATACTAAGGCTCCATAAGCAATTAGCCTAGGCACCAAGAGAATCGATTACCTAATTCACCGAAACTCTCACGTATACAATCTTGGAAATATTCCACACAGTCTAAAATGTATAAAATATAGCCTAAAGCTTCAATAAAATTTTAATTACACTCGGAAAAACCATAATCATGCATTAAGTACTAGGACCAAACGACTAGGCTACATGGCCTAGCGTAGGCCAGAATGGCGAATACTTCGCCAAATAATACTAAGCACGAAAGGAAATCCTATGTAAAGCTAAATAGCTAAATTTTATTAAGCAAAACAACCAGGAATGTCACTCTGACTAACTAATTTATACCTAGCGAGTGACAGTGTCCAGGACACCTCTGGTAGGCTACGGCTCTTGTATCAAAGATTAATCCTATTAATCACTCAAAATTTTACCAAGAGCCTACATTTATACATAACAGACACTATACTCAACTTATCCGAGGTCAACGAAGACGAAGAAGCCATGAAAAGCTGAATAAATCCAAGATTTGCGAGAAAAACAGGAAAAAACACCGAGTTGTTAAGCTACGCAAAAAGGAATACAGATGGCGCCAGGATTGGCGCCAGGCACGCATACGAATCGGGGGATAGGGAAGCCTTGGGAGCGGCTCCCCTTTTTCTTTCCCGAATTCGTATCTCGTCAATCTCCCTCCTACGAGACGAATCTCTGTTCAGGTCGTAGATTGCCATGTGACGTGTCTAGAATACGTCCTCTGATATGTCGCGATATCCCTTTCACGAGGGATACTCGCTCCAGGAGTTAGAATTCTGGTACCTTAAGGTAAATTCTCTGGGAATATCGCCGTAGTTGTAATATACCCTAGGAAGCTACCCTATAGGAACTTCCATCAGGACGACATGGCTTGAGCCCAAAAATATATTTACACACACACACACACACACACACACACACACATATATATATATATATATATATATATATATATATATATATATATATATAATTTGTTTAAATAAGAATAATATATGCCAAATTCCAAGAAAGTAAACGAAGGATCATAAATACAGACAAAGAGTAGATTGAGAAAAATAGAACACATATCTCCCATGACCCTAAACAAAGCCACGGAGTCAAACGAGTGTGTTTGAGCATTAACTACATTTTAAATAAGAAAGCCAAAATACGTCATTTTGTTAACCAGTAAAGTTTCGCTTACAAGGTCACCTACGTGGCGCTTCTATGAACGTCCGTAGACACGGCTCTGAATTCATGTCAAGTCTCGCCAGGTGTTTCTTCGAACTAAAAGCAACGACGTGTCGATATTATTATTATTATTATTATTGTTATTATTATTATTATCATCATTATTATCATCATTTCTATTATTAACTTTATCAATATTATTGATATTATTATTATTATTATTATTATTAATTTTATTTCTAGTATTATTATTATTATTATTATTATTATTATTATTATTATTATTATTATCATCATCATCATCAAGAACTGTTTAACTCTTCCCAATAGTCTGGCTGGTATGGTTTTTCGGCTGTTAGTAATCTATTGTCTATGGTATCAACATTTAACTACGCTGGCATGTAAAGTTAGACTTAGTTCAATAAGAAGAAACATTGTTTTTGCGTCTTGTTTCAATATGTTATTGTTGATGTTATTGTCATTAACAATAATTTTTAATATTAGTAATATTAATATCCATAAAAACCACAATAAATATTTAATTTTATGTTTATATTTATCAATATTATTACAAAATATTGATACTTATTATCAATATTATTGATATTATTATAACTATTATTCTTCTCATTATTATTATTATTGTAATTATTGTTAATGTTATTATCGTTATCATTATTATTTTTTATATTATTATTTTTATTATTTTCCTTATTGTTATTGTTATTATTATTTTTATTTTTATTATCATAATTATAAGTATTATTATTATTTTTATTATTAATATTTCTATTATTATTATTATTATTATTATTATTATTATTATTGATAATATGATTATTATTATTAGTATTATTATTTTTATTAATGCTGTTATTATTATTATTATTATTATTATTATTAATATTATTATCATTATTTTTATCATTATCATTACTCTTACTATTATTATTATTATTATTATTATTATTATTATTATTATTATTATTATTACTATTTCATTCATTATTATTATCATTATTATTATTACTAATATTGTTATTATTATTGTTATTACTATCATTATTATTATTATTCATAATATTAATAATATTACTATCACTTTTACTATTATTAATATTACTATTATTACTATTATTATTATAATTATTATCATTACTATTATTATTATTATTATTATTATTATTATTATTATTATTATTATTTCTATTAATATTATTATTATCATTATTACTATTATTATTAATATTGTTATTATTATTAGTTTTTATAATTACTATTATTATTATTTTTATATTTATTAATATTTTTATTATCGTCATACTTGAGTAACCGAAGGCAGTATGTTTGTATTGATGGACATGTGTCTGATACTGGACGTATAAATTTTGGGGTACCACAGGGTTCGGTTTTAGGACCCCTTCTATTCAATGTTTTTATTAACGATATAGTAGATATAGGGATTGCAACGAAGGTTGTATTTGCAGATGGGGTGGTTTTTTATATCAGAGAAAAATCACTTAAACTGTGCATTAGCAATATAAATAAATTGATTGACGTACTCACAAATTGGTTCCAGAATAATAGACTAATTCCTAAAGTTTAAAAACACTAAATTTATGTTGTTCACAGCAAGGCATGATGAAAGCTTGCCATACATGTACTGTAACGGAACTAAGCTTGAGTGGGTCTCCAGTGTCAGGTACTTGGGCATCGTTATTGACAATATGTTAAGTTTTGCTCTGCAACCAGCTGAAGTTTTTAGGAAATTAAGCAAAATTCAAGGCGTTTTTTATCCACTTTTCTCACTTGTGCCTGAGTCTGCTCTTATGACCATGTATTACTCCTTGGTGTACCCTATAATAATACAAGATGTTATCATTTGGGGTGGTGTTCCTGAGTTAAACCTCCAAAACATTAAAACCTCTCAATAAAATACTAAGGAACATTCTAAAGGTTAAGCACGACGAGAATAATGTACCTTTGATGAGAACTAGTGACATGTACAAAAGGTTAAATTTAATGAAATTTGATGATGTATACAAATATTTCACACTTGTACGGTACTCGGGCGTGAGGATCAATCTCCCGGCAGTTAGGGTGGAGGTGGAGAAGCAGTCTGCTTTATTTCAGACGTGCAGACTGTTAAACTACTACCTCACGATCTTTTAAAGCCTCAGACTGTTGTAACTTTGAAGAGGAAATATAAACATATGGTAGTTTCTCAATATTAGGTTTTCTTTAATATAATTTTTATCTATTATTTTTCTTATATTTTTGGTAAATGAGTTTGCAGTAATCGCTAAGTGTAAAAAACTCAAACTAGGTGATTGTATTTACGGTAGTGATGTTTTATATTCCAGATTCTTTGTTACTTTTAGTCTTATATTCCAGATTCTTTATTTCTTTGAGTAAACAGTTTCTTTTGTTGGAAAACAGTTATTGAAGTAAGGTTTATTTTTAATTTACTTTAAACAGAGTTTACTGGCTTATTGTACATAATATATTTATTGAATTTTAAAATAATTGTATTGTCAATATATTATTTGTTGTATTTTAAAATATTTGCTCTGTCAAATAGGGCCTATGTTTGCCATAGCAGGACTTAGTTCCTTTATTGGCTTCTTATATTTAGTTTATATGTAAGAATAAATAAAGTCTAAAAAGTCTATTAATATATTTATCAATATTTTTATTATTATTATTATTATTATTATTATTATTATTATTATTATAACTATTACTATTACTACTATTATTATTATAATCATTATTATTATTATTATTATTATTATTATTATTATTATTATTATAATTTTAATTATTATCACCATGATTACTGTTATTATTGATATTATTGATATTATTATCATTATTATTATTTTTAATATTTTTAGTATTATCATTTTTATTATCATAATTATTATTATTATTATTATTATTATTATTTTTATTATCATTATTACTACTATTATTATTATAGTTATTATTAATATTATTATTGATATTATTATTAATGTTATTATTAGTGGTCATTATCATTATTATTATTATTATTTATATTATTACTAATTATTTTACTATTATTTCTACTATTATTATTACTACTATTATTATTACTGATATTATTACTATGACTATTATTATTATTATTATTATTATTATTATTATTATTATTATTATTATTATTATTATTATTGTGGCGGGATGTTGCAACAACAACCCCCACACTCTTGAACAGTCTAAACAGACAAATGTCTCAGCACAAACTTTCCCCTTACGAACCATCCACAATCAAAATAATATAACTTAAAACTAATCAAAATTTGACACAATATATAATAACCGTAACACCATTCAAATAAACCAAAAAACACTAACAAACTTAAAATTAAACCGCATACCAATACCAAATATGTATGTTTATATAATATTTTATTGACACCAACACTGTCGTCCACATAAAGCCGAATTGTCTTTCACGGCACACTACCACAGCTTGGTGGTTAACAATCCACTGTTTGGGAATTTGCAACAACTACCTCCCTGATTGGGGTCCTGGATATCATCATCATCATCATCAATCGAAGGTTCATTCAGTCCGAGTCATCAACATTTATCTAAATCTGAGAATTCATATCCAGTTCTTTACCATAAGCCAGGTCATCAACAATCAATTCCTCATAAAAGTTAAATTCTCTCCAAAGGAGGAATTACGGTTGTCAAAATAATCAAACACTTACAGGCTGGTCGAAGAAATAATAATGATAATCTAGCATTCACACACACAACTGCCTCTAGCTGCAGTCAAATAGAAAAGCCATTCACCCAAGACATTCACCAGTTGTAACCTAACTATAAACATTATCAAACAATCTCATTTATACCAACAGTCTTTCTTACAACAAACAATCAATACACTAACTACCTCTCTCTCTCTCTCTCTCTCTCTCTCTCTCTCTCTCTCTCTCTCTCTCTCTCTCTCTCTCTCTCTCTCTCTCTCTCTGGATTTGGCAAACAAAAAATAAATAAAAATAAAACAAAAATCAATCGTCCACATTCCTCCCCCATTACTTTGCCAAATCCGTCTCACACATCACTTACCTAATGTTTTTCATAACCTAGTCGCAGTCGGGAACAGGACCTATGCTTCGAGTAACTGGGCCTTCATATAGTCTCTTGTTCACTTTTTCCATATCGCTATCATTCCGATTCTCATCTCTTCTCCTATCATCTAATATATCATGCATTATCTCATCTACCTCACTATCATCTGGCCTTAAAATCTGACTTATTTCTGTCAGCAATTCATCCATTTCTTCAAATCCATTTTCTACTTTAATAAAAGATTAATTCGTACTACTTATCATTTTCCTATCTCTCATTCTCGCATTCGTCATACTTTCTTTTACATCATCTAATGGGAAACCACACACACTATAGGTATCATTCATACTCAGCCATGATTCATCTGTATTAATACATTTATCTTCCACACTCACATGTACATTTACAGCCTTGTCATACTTATTTCTATTCTCACTTTTACTTATAAAATTTCCCCTTCTTTCATCCTTACTTAAAACTCTCGTATTCTTCCTTTTCTTATATTCTACTAACACCAACTGTTTACCTTCTAGACTTAATTCTTCATACATACTAGGTTCACGCTTGTTCCTTTTCAGCCATTTACTCATCCCATTCTCTTGGATATACTCGGGTACCTCCTTCCATTTACACAACTGGTTGTGGTGTGCCCTAACTCTTTTCACACTACCATCCACACACAACTTATCCAGAACATAACTTAATCCACTCGAACCAACTTCTAGCACGTCATATGGACCTTCAAATTTATCACGCACCTTATTTACATTCATTCTACCCTTTTCAATTACTTCTTTCATCACTCTCTCACCAACTTTAAAGCTTTCAAACCTCTCATTTGCTTTCCTCCACACATCTCTTATCATCCTCCGACACACCCAACCTCGGTCTTACTATCTTTTCAAAATTTAACACAAACTTACATGGAGACATACCCGTACTCTTATGCACTGTTGCATTATAAGCCCACAACGCTCTACCAACTTACAAATCCCGATCATTATCACATGTACTCATTATTCGCAAAATTTTAGTTAATGTTCTTACAGTCCTTTTAGCCAACCCATTCGCACTTGGCATATAAGGTGTCAAATACACATGTTCAATACCCCATTCTCTTAACATCTGCTCAAATTCCCATCCAACAAACTCAGGGCCATTATCACTTAACATTCTCGCAGGCTTACACACACACATCGGCAACATCACTTGACCACCCATTCTTGCAACAGTCTCACTCCGTTTATCCTTGATGGGTACTGCATACATAAATTTACTCATGTGATCAACCTTAACAATCATTCCCACATGTCTTCTTGCAGTTGCAGTCAACGCAATGCAATCAATCACAATCATTTAAATGGCTCTTTCGTACGCAATCTTAAAACAGGTGGATTAGCATGCATTCTGTGATACTTCCCTTTCTTGCAATCTTCGCACGTAGTTGCTACATCCTTACATATCTGACTCAACCCAGGCGTAAACAATTTCTCACGCATGCATTACCACAATTTTTTCTTACCCATATGCCCATATCTGTCATGCACTAACATACACATACTTACAGCTGGATGCATCGGAAACACAGGAACATATATATCTCCATCCATTCCTTTATGTAGAAAATAAACAATATTCTTACACACAATAAGTCTCTCACTAACTTTCTTATAAACCTCTAAATCAGACGGCCATTCGTCTACCTCAATGCTATTCAATATACATTCACGCATCCTTTTATTTTCCACACATTCGTCTTGCATTTCTTCCACCTCCTCTTTTCAATAGATCATCCTCACTCCACGTAATATCAACCATGCCAACAGAATTCGCCATAAATACACTATTATCTTCTATCACAATTACTTCACATCCATTATTCAGAAGCAAACCACTACAGTACCAATATCAACTGATAGATCATGCAATCTTAAAAAGTCAATTCCTATAAAAAAAAAAACTAGGCATCTCATTCTCTCCCATTACAATAAGATTATGTTCCACTATCATACTTCCCAGTTTTATTTTTAAACGCACTTCTTCCCAAACTAGCAAACTTCCTCTACCTATCCCATGAATTCTCACACTCGTACAGTGCCTTTTCACTTCCCAATTGTACTGCAATAATTTTGATAACAGACATATTCACTAATGACACTTGCATGCCTGTATCAATTAAACTACAGTATTCATTCTCATTTATACCCACATACGTCATCATTCTTCCTTTTACACCATGTATACAAATGTTTACGCGCTTATCAATAGGGTCATTCTTTTCACACCTGTTCATCTTCGCTACCTTTTATGCTCATACCACTCAAATTCAAGTCACTCGGGTAATTCTCCTTCTCACTCAAAAAATTGCAACATCTTTCATTACATTGTAACCTCAATATATACTCCCTTTCAGTCTCCATATTTGTCCAGTACTGCATCGGACGATTCCACCCAAAATACAAATAAACAGTGACACCATACAATATACCGTACTTAATACCAACAATACTTTTGATAACAAATCCCCCTCAAGCACACTATCCTCCTCCCTATTTGCCATTTCCTTTGATACTTCATTCCTATCACTCATTCTAAGCTCATCTACATTAGCAGGTATATCCCTGATCAAACCCTTCAATTTCAACTTATTCAACCCACTCAGAATACATTTATACACCATGACATCCCCTTCAAAACTTTGTACCACCACTAAATCTTCCAGTAACCTTTCAAAATTACTATCATTCTTGCTACTATCTTCTCTCTTACCATGCATTCTTGACATCGCATTTGCTACCACGTTCTTACTCCCAGTACATATTCTAGCTTAAAGTAAAATTCATTCAAATCCTCTATTTTCCTCGCAGCCCTAGCATTCACAGACTCTTTCCTAATCATGAACACTAGGGGCTGATGGTCAGTACGCACAATGAATTTCACACCATACAAAAATACCTTCAACGCTTTCAAGCAAAACCTTATCGCAGCCAACTCCCTTTCAATCGTGGAATGATTCCGCTCAGCCTTATTAAATGCTTTACTTACATACGCTATCACTCTCAACTGTTCATCTCCATTTATTCTTTGCATTTGAACCAAGCAACCACCCATACTAATCCCACTAGCATCCGTATATATCTAGCATACGCGCATGCTCACTATAGTCGAGAAAGGCCAAAATGACGTCTCTCGCGGCCTTTTCTTTCAACTTTTCAAATGCTTCTGTCATACGCTCATCCCATTTCAGTTTCGTACTATTTCTCTTACCTGTCCACGCATTCAAAGGCTTCCCTATTCCCAAACAATCTCTGACAAACTTTCTACCAAATTCAATCAACCCAAGAAAACCTCTCAACTTTGCACCGTACGAGGACGTGGAAACTCTTTCACCTTACTCACAAACTTATCACTCTTCCTTATACCCGATTCACTCACCACATGCCCAAGAAATTCCACCTCCCCGGCCAACCATGTACACTTTTCAAGCTTAAATTTCGCACCAACTTCTATCAAACGTTCTAATACTGCTTCAAGCCACTGCATGTGTTCCTGAACAAACGTTCTAATACTGCTTCAAGCCACTGCATGTGTTCCTGAACAGTCTCACTCGCAATCAAAATATCATATATAAAAACAGTCCCCTTTTGTCGATCAAACCCAGCCAAAACAACATTCATCGCCCTCTGGAAGGCAGCAGGTGCATTAGCAAGGCCAAAACTTAATCTTCTAAACTGATAGTGACAATTACTACTCGAAAAAGCCGTAATTGTCCTGCTCCCCTCTGCCAGAGGCATCTGGTAATAGCCCCTAATTAATCTAACTTTGTAAAAACTTTCATACAATTCATCTTATATACACAGCCAGACACTACATTCATCAGGAAACGTTCTTTAACAGTTACTTCACCAGACACTACATTCATCAGGAAACGTTCTTTAACAGTTACTTCATTCACCTTCGTATAATCAATACACATAAGTAAACTTCCATCCGGCTTTCTTACTGGTACAAATGGGCTATTCCAGGTGCTCTCACTTCTTTCTATTACACCCATTTGCTCTAACTCCTGGCACTGCTGTTCTATTTCTCTGGCAGTAAGCGGAGAAAAATGTCGGGGACGCTGATTTATTGGGGTATTATTACTAAGAACTATCCTAAATTCAGACAGCTTTGACCCTCCCACAATCCTCGTTACCACGACTCAAAACTCTTCGTCTATAACATCCTATACAATTGTTCCCTTTCACCCTCACTTATATTCTCATCTACATTAATTCTTTCAAACTTTCCCAATCCCAATCGTCATCCTGCTTTATCTTACCTGTCATAACATGTCACAATTTAACATACCTTTCATCCTCTACATTGACCAACGTATACATACATCCCATGCAATCACCCTCACGTATACCCCGTATTCTCTTCCTCCTTACGGTCGGCAACAAACTTGCATACACCTTCGGCTCCTGCAAATTCAAAATACCATCATACACATGCACATTTGTTTTCACTAAATTACTTGCTTCCGAACTTTCCACTACGTATTCGTAATTGTCACCATTGGCAATTCCCAGACTATTCGGCCATGCACTTTCTACACTGACAACTTTACTCGCATCGCTTGACAATTTAACACCTTCTTTCGCTATTAACGGCACACCTTTCCATACCTTCGTACTACACTACCATCTTTATTCAAATAAAATTCCCCACAAAATTTACCCTTAACTTTCATCTCTATCATATTTACACTAGGATGTACAATTATACCACATTTTTTCAAGAAATTATAACCTAACAGGACATCATATTTGTCATTTACTCTCTCAACCACATAAAAATCATTATCAAACTTCCTTTACCTTATTATATGCATTCCTAAACATTAAATTAACACCACAACCAGTATCGATCAAACCAACCAACTCTACACCATTAAAAGTCAATTTCACACTCATGCAATCATACACTCTTTCTCCCATAACATCTTCATGTAATAAACCCTCACGAACATGCATCACATTCACTCCCCACACACACGAGGACTCACCCGGTTGAACCCTCTGATTACTTAGTTTCCCGAACATCCTGGCTGACTTAATCCCTTCTTCCTACATACTCTAGCTACATGTCTATCTACTTCACATTCAGTACACTTACCCTGCGGCTCCTTGCACATTCTAGCATAATGACCATCCTTACCACTATTACCACAAATCACATTCGTACGATTACTACGACATCCACTCTCTATGTACCCAGTCATACCACACCGATAACATTTTACCCCTTTCTCTTTCTTGCACTCGCTAATTCTATGCCCTACCTCACCACATCCAAAACAAGCACCTAGAGCCCATCTTCATACATTATTCTTATGACCTTCCTTTCCACATCTAAAACACTTTTCATCACGGACACGACTATCTGACATACCTCGTTGCGCACTCACACTCCTATCTCTATTGCGCCAATTACCCTGCCTAAATCCACCATTTGCTTGCACAGTTCCTCCGTTACTTGCCCTAACACTCTTATATATCTATTACCTGATCAGCTATCCTCATTGGCCCTCTCAAAATTGCATCTTTATTACTACCAAATTCTATTACACTTTCTTCCATTCCAGTTCTTACACTCACAGATTAACTTTCATGTACCTATCTAACTCATAATCCTCAACTATCTCTAGTATATCAACCTATGTCAATCTCTCTTGCGTCCACCTCATTTTCTCCCTCTGTTTCAAATTAATAAATTCACACACATTCTCAGGTACTGTCGCCAAAAACTTCCTCATTAACTCCTTATTCTTATTTATACCTTCATCTCCATAATTCTTCCTTGCTAACGTTTCTAACCGACATACATACATAGAAATAGCCTCACCCATATTCATTCGAGCCTCATCAAAATAATTTTTACGCTGATACCTAACACTACCTTTCATACGTTTTACCTGCTCAATTATTCTCTTCTTTACACTTTCATACTCAACATCTCCTACACTCATTATCACGCCATACATCGTCAACAAATATCCCGACAATTATTCTCCCAACTCCCTAGCCCAAACTCTCTTACTATCACCATACTTAGCCTGACAAAACCTTTCATACTCCCTAAAAAAGGTCATACATATCCCTACTACTATGTTCATTAAACCTTTCATACCTCGGTACCACTCTCATAACCACTGTTTTACAAACTTCAACTTCATTCTCACTACTATCTTCAACTTTATTCTCACTACTATCTTCACTACCTAATCCCTTCTCGTTGCCTTCTTCCTAATTTGAATACAATGAATCTAATTCAACACTCAAACTCCTATCCTTAACCATTCCCTTCTTACCCTTTTTCTTACCACTTTCACCCATTCATGATCATCCTCACTCTCATCCTGACCTTTCTTCTTGTCCCTCTTCACATTACTTTTACCTTTCTTCTCATTCTTCCTATCACATTTCTGTTCATCCTTACTATGCCTAACTCCCTTATTTTTAATTTCACTAACACTCCCTTTCCCATTATCACTAACCTTAGCTTTCTCTTCCACTATCACCCCATTACCCGAAGCAGAAGCCACTCCTCCGACTGCACCTTCACCCATGAACGTTTTCATCATCCCCATTACTTGCCCCATCATAGCTTCCATTCGTTCCTCATTCTCTTGCATCCTCATCTCAAAACCTTCTTCCACTCTCTCTACAGTTCCCTTTAGAGCTTTCAGTTCCTTTCACATCTCTTCATTCTCACAACTCAGCCTCTTATTCTTGTGCAACAATTTCTCCTCATGCTCCTTACTCAGCCGAAATTCCTCCCTTAATAATTTGCTCTACTCTTCCATTTTCAGTCTTAACTCTAATTTCTTATCCTAATTCAGTCCTTTGTCCAAGATTCCTGCTTCCAATCCCACCTAGGCTGTCCCTGTTTGGGCGCCAAAATAATGTTGCGGGATGCACACAAAAGCAACCCTCACACTCTTAAATCTTACTTAATGACAATAGTCTCCTCAATACAAACTTTCCCCTTACATTATCAGCAGCGGTACTCTTGGATAAAAAGGACAAAAACAAAACATAACCTTACAACTATATTTCTTAAAACTAAAATACTTAACACAAAACCCCATCCACAATCAAATAAAACCCTCACAATCAATAGCAAAGCTTAAAACTAAACACCAACAAAACTTAAATTCACCACAACCCTAACTTCAAAACTCAAAAACAGCAAATAACACAACAAATATACCATATAATTATAATTTAGAATCAGTATAATGATAGAATTAAGATTTGGAGAAATTTTACTGAAATTTACGTTCATCCATGATTTTTCGCGGCTCCCCTACCATCACACCCCTTACAGCTCTAACAAGTACTCCCCCCCCCACCGTCGTCCTCCCCCCCCCCCCCTGCCCGGTGGCCTCCCCTCTAACAACCAAACTTCTATACCTGAAGTTCTGGAATCTATAGATATTGGGGGGCCTGGAGACGACAGGACATTTGCTTTTGACTGTACATCTCTCTCTCTCTCTCTCTCTCTCTCTCTCTCTCTCTCTCTCTCTCTCTCTCTCTCTCTGTCAGTCATCAGTATCATCGGTTGCTAACCCACTGCAGGACAAAGGATTCAGACATGTCCTTCCACTGGCATCTGTTTACGGCCTTTCTTTGCCAGTCTATTCCAGCAAACTTTCTTAGCATGTCAATCAATCGTCTTCTCTTCCTTCTACAATCTCTAGGGATCCATTTTCTCTCTCTCTCTCTCTCTCTCTCTCTCTCTCTCTCTCTCTCTCTCTCTCTCTCTCTCTCTCGTTTTATATAAACAAACGATATATATATATATATATATATATATATATATATATATATATATATATATATATATATATATATATATATATATATACACACATTATATATGCAGTATATATATATATATATATATATATATATATATATATATATATATATATATATATACATACACACACACACACACACATATATATATATATATATATATATATATATATATATATATATATATATATATATATATATATATATATATATATATTATGTTTACATGGTAACTCCTGCTACTTTATTCTTATTGATATATAATCCGTGCGAAACGAAAATTTCAATTACCTTTAATGAAAGTTAAAACGTCAGCAAATATTATGATTCACCTTGTGTGGAAATGAGACTGAAACCGAAAATGAAAAAAAAAGACCTGCGCAAGAAAAACTTTTCTATAAAACAATACCAAATGTTTGCCGACACTCTATGAATAATAACGATAATATTTCACTTTTTTTTTATTATACACCTAAATATTGTATAATGAGCAGCAACAGAGAAGGCCGTTCATAAACGATGATACAATAGGGAGCTCGGCTGATTTACGATGCTACTAAGGACTGGGTTTACCTTAATAGCTTCTCGGATTGGTTAAAGAAACCCTTCTTGCCTCTCTGTGGGGCTCGGGTTGGCAAAGCATTTTATGTACTGTGTAGCAGTGTGTTTAGATCTCTCTCTCTCTCTCTCTCTCTCTCTCTCTCTCTCTCTCTCTCTCTCTCTCTCTCTCTCTCTCTCTCTCTCTCCACTTATATGTATATATATATATATATATATATATATATATATATATATATATATATATATATATATATATATATATATATATATATACATGAAAGTATACATACTATCATACTAACATTTATACACACACACACACACATATATATATATATATATATATATATATATATATATATATATATATATATATATATATGTATAGATATATTACACTTATATATATGTATAGATATATTACTATTTGTATCTAAACTTTTCAACTTGATTGCCATTATGACCAAATGAAAATAGAAATTGGTTTAGCTCTCCTCCGAAAAGCTTACATAGCTTCTGTGGCTCATCTTAAAACCCTTGTCTGTGAATCGAAAGATTTCGTATTTCTCTTTTTTTTTGTGTAATGATTCTGTCTGATAATTCTTTGTCCTTTTAAAGTTTGAAGGGTTTTAGCTTTTTCTTTATAATTTTAAGTTTTTTGTTTTCTTCAAGTCTGGCAAAAAAAAAAAAAATAGTAGGTTTTAATTTTTCTATTTTCTTCAAGCCTGATAAAAAAAATTTTGCCCATCCCACTGGCCTCCGCAAGTCTTAGTTTTCTTCAAGTCTGGCAAAAAACCATAATACGTTTGCCCATCCCACTGGCCTCCTCCATGAAAACAACATTATCTGTAATATCGTCCTGAATTGTAAATCAGATCCCCCGAGATGCATCAATGTCACAAGAAAAGAAGTCATTTTTGCTGTCAGTTACACAGTCGCTACGAGCCTCTTGAGGTTTTAATTAGCGGCGACCACAGGCGGCACGCCATAGATTTACCGTGCCTTCTTATCGGTAAA